>NW_004440383.1:402133-462041 GCF_000330505.1 Entamoeba invadens IP1
AGACTCGACAAATTTTTTCATGAAAGCATATCCTTTTGGATAGAATTGTTTTGGGTACTTCTGAATGAATAGATCGAGTTTATCAGTTTTGGTCTTTAAACAGAAATTATAGACCGACTGAATAAGGCGATTATAAAGGACCTCGCGTAAGACTTTCCTCACATGTTCACTGAAATCGACAACTTTCTTTTGATCCATCATCTCGATGAAGACTTCTCTCTCTTCGACACTTGGTGAGGTCGGTACATACGTTTTCACCAACACATTCAATTGATTCAAAAGTTCTGTTCTCCATGGTAATAACACTTCAGGTAGTGTCACTGAGTCAAAATACTTTGTTTTCCGGCCTGTAAAGTAGTTCCAATATCCTTGGTCGAGTTCCTCGACATATGCGTTGACCTTACATTTATAAGGAGGGTAACTCCCTCCACACAAAATAGGTACCGGCGTTTCAAAAAACTCAAACAAGATATCGGGGACATATGGAATAAATATCCCAGGCCAATAAAACGGATAAAACAACGTGAGGAGCCCAAGCACACAGGACGAAGTTGATGTAACATTATCTGAAAGTAAGATGACACCATACCCACACATCATCATACAAAGGGTATTCAAAACGTCTTCAACAGTCATCGTACAAAACAACCGAATGAGGGAATAGTCTCCGACTAATCCCATCGACCGCTCAATTTCACTGGATTTCTGTGAACTCAAAAACACTTTAGAACATGGAAATGTTGTCTTGTTGTTATTCCCAAGCATTACATTAATTGCTTCGGTCGGCCGTTCCAGTTTCATGAACTGTTGGAGCTTCACTTCGAGAAGTGCTTTAATCGGATTCACTGTGAAATTTGGGCTCTGCATTTCCACTCTTAGAATGAATGAGTAATAATACTCTAAC
The DNA here is from genome assembly GCF_000330505.1 of Entamoeba invadens IP1. Lineage (NCBI taxonomy): Eukaryota > Evosea > Mastigamoebida > Endamoebidae > Entamoeba > Entamoeba invadens. Next base: position 403,038 of record NW_004440383.1, read on the forward strand.
TTGTTTCGATATCCTATTTCCGACAATTGCGAGAGTAACGCAAACAAGCAGTTAAAGTACGGGCATGTCGTGGTGAAACAATACGTTCGTTGTGTATAATATGGCTCTTTAAAAAGTTCTGCAGTGAGTCCCACTGGGTTAATTAAGTCACTTGTGATATTCAGAAATTCGTTTTGTCTGAGACATACACAAATCGTACTTGTTTCTTCTCCAGGAAGCATCGTGACGTACTGGGTTGGATGTTTCTTCATTATTTCCTTTGAGACTGATGGAAGTTTCGAAATAGTTGGCGGTTGGGGTACAATGAATTGTTCGGACTTCAGCGGAAATTCATAACTTTCCGGGTATTTGTAGAGCAAACTAATTTGTGGCGTCGGAGTGTTTGGCGCCGTCGACGGCGATACTCCAAATATTGAAAAAGAGGTGATCAGTGTTTTTGTCAACGTGGTTAGTGCAACGGTCAATGGTGAGTCGCGTAAGAGTGTTGAGTCGGCCATTGACTTGAATTATAAGTTTATGTCATTTGTAGTATTTGTATAGCTTTTTTACTACATTTTTATAGTTCAACTACCCATGACATATTTCGTCACCACAAAACAGTATTTTTGTTATTTGATCAATCAAGAATTAGGTAGGGTTTCCCGAAAAAAGACAAATTGTTTTAGTGCAATGTGACGTTTTGTTGAAAACTTGGAATACAATAAAAGATGTGTTTTATAACTTTGCAGCATCAAAGCAATACTTCGTGAGTATCTCCAAACAGCTTGACATCGACGGTACTCTTAACACTCGTGACATTTCTTATGGTTAAATTTCTTGACTTCAATGGTACCTCCCCGATGTCCATTGATTTCACCGAAAGTAAAATAAGGTGCTCGATTGTACTGTTAACCAACTTGTCGAAAACAAAGACACCATCACACAAATAGAGATTTTCAACGTGTTTTGGAAGAGTGATGGAATGTGGATTAAATTCTGTGAACCCCAAGTGTTGTAGATCATTTGCTTGTGACAAATCAATCGAAAAGGGTTTACCTCTAATTATATCGAAAGATACAAGAGAGGAAGGGCACACAAGATGTTCAATTTGGGGTGATAACAAAATCAAAACTTTCAAACCCAAAAGGTTACTTGTGAGATCGTTGTCGAAAACACAGCCTATTGCCACTAGATTTGTTATTCCTCTGTTGAACGGCAAGCCTTTTTGTAAATTCATTCGATTGAGATGCAGAGCCTTTAGATTGTCTGTAAAAATGGGGCTTTCCTTAAAACGAGAATATGACATTGATAGTTCTTTAAGCGAAGTTAAAAGCGTCATATCTTGTGTTACTGTGGCGTTTTGAAATTCCAACGCAGTCATTGAACTAAACTTTGACAAATCAAAATTTGTATCATTCACTATGTGCAACTTTTTGATTGTTTTAAAATTAGCTGGTGTGGCTTTTGAAAGTGTATTTTCAGTGCATTCCAAGAACAACACGCCGTCCGGTATTTGGTTCAACTCTCCGTGTACACTTTTAATATTCGTGCTTTTGATCATATCTTCTGAAAAGACAATTTTAGAATTACTTAGTGTGTTGACTGTTTGAAGTTCGTGAAGTCCGTTTAACAGAATATCATTTTTTACTTCTGACCTTACAGTGATAGTCTTCACAAGGCACATTTCATCAATCTCATTAATTTTCATCAAGTTGTTGTTACATACATTTAACGTGTAATCTCGCAAAAATACGATCTCTCCGTCTTTATATATCCAATCATCAAAAGCGACAACAGCGAAGCTCTTGAGTATGTCTAAGTGTTCGACCTTTTCATATCTTGAATTAAACACCACTATCTTCTTTTCGAAATTTTTGTACTTCTGAAGTTGTAAAGCTGTTTCTGTTTTCCTACAGTGAAGCGACACAACTTTGATATGTTGTGTCTTGTCTGGGAAGACGTCTTCTAATGTTATTGAGTTTTCCCAGTTTAAAACGTTGAGTTTTACGATCTGGAGATTGGCAAACCCACTCAAGTTGATTTTTTTTGAAAATGAAGACACAATAAGCATAATAACTTTTTCTTTCAATTTCTCAAACAAAAAAATATCGTGATTTTCTTCAGAAATATGATTTATTAACTTGATTTGTGCAATCTTGTCAATTATATTATTTCTTAGTGCAATATCATTATTATCACATTCTATTGTCTCGAGGTGTGGAAAAAGAACGAAAATATTATTTGGGATGAGAGTGTTTACTATATTATGATAAGTTCTTGATGATACAATTTCGTTTTTGTTTTGGAGTGTTTTTAGTGACATCTTTGGAAAAAATCTGAGCATCTCTGTTGCTTCTAAACATTTTTTATTTACTAATTTAAGTGTGATAACATCTTCAACAAACCGAAAATATATAACAGCGTTTGCAAGATAAAAGGCTTCAAGTTGTTTCATCGTTTTATAGTTTTGTGATTTTTATTTATTCATTCAAATTTTAAACTTCTTTTTTTTTGACGTATAATTATTAATAACAAAATATAATTTATAATTATAAAAATAATAGTAAATTAAAAATACTATTTTTTTTAGTTAATTATTAAAACCAAGAATACTATTTTAATTAATTAATGATTAATTTATTCTTTTTAAATTATAGTTAAATTTAACTATAAAATATAGTATCTCACTTTTATTTTTAGAAAGAGAAGAGAGAAAGGGGATGAGAAATGGAGGTTAAACAACTCTGGAAAGTGAGAAAGCAAACAAAATTCAAATTTGGTTTGTTCTGATTGTAGGAAGTGGTAAGAACTCACAAACCGCGAGATCGTTTTGTCTCGAAACCTCGAGGACAAAAAAGAAAGAGAACTGGGTTAGGTTAAAAAATAGAAAAGAACAGAAGATGGGTCTCTCTTGGAGGTGCGCCTTTTTGCACTCCCGTTGTTTCCGTGTCTTTATTCTAACATCGCTGCTTGTGTTTTCAGTGCTGTACATTGTCTTGACGATCGGGGTTATTTTCACACCAGCAACGCTTCTAATTAAAAAGTGGTATGATCCACTTCCAAAAGCTATTGTGTCTGTCAAAGACAGTGCTCAAATTATTTACCCAATGATTGAGGATGTCTCAAAATTGTCCAACACAGTCATCCGAGCAGACTATTTTTTCCAGTTTGGGTTTTCGGAGTTCAACAAGACGTACAACATTATCGACCAAACGATCGACGAACAAGTCTTTCCTATACTGAACCTCACCAACTCTGCAATATCAGGAGCAACTGGTTTTGTCAATAAAATTGCAGATTTTCTTCATTCAATACACATCAACTTCAACATTTCGTTCGTCGACAACCTCAACATAATCAATGACATTCTCAGCGAGGTTCCACAACAACTCACTGATCTCCAGTTTCAAATGGACAAGGCAACAAGAGCTGGCGAGGCTCTTGGGCAGTCCATTGATGTTGTTGGGCACAGGTTCATCAAGTTTTACCACACTTGCGATAATCTCACTGATGTTGTTGATAATGTTTTCCAAGACGTTGATATTATTGTTCAACAGATGGATGTTTTGGAAGATTCCATACCGGTGGTTGTTGTACTTGGAAAGGCGGTCGCGTGCTTTGTTATGGTGTGGCTTGCATTTGTTACTATGATCATTTTCTTGTATGTCAAATATCACAAGCCAGTTGGTTGAACCAAATCATGTTTTTTGAAGACAAATTCTATATTTTGATTAAATATTTTATTATTTTGGTTTTATTTATATTTGAATTTTATAAGTTTGTTTTAGTTTATTAAATTGTTTTTAATCAAAAAACATTATGTTTTAGTTTTTGTTAACTTAAAAAAATAAACTAAAGGTGTTACTTTTTTGAACTAAAGTCTTACATAAATTTAATTCAATTATAAAAAATTTAAAAATAAATATTTTTCAAATGATTTAAAAAACATTTTTATTATAATTTAATAATTTTAATATTAAAATTAAACCAATAAAAATCAATTTAAAATGAAATTTTGAAATTGAGTTATTCGGAACGAAAGATCATAAGAAGGGAGAAAAAGAAAGTAAAAACATGGACAGCAGTGCTTCTTTTTGTAGAGTCATCAAACTTGTCATGGACGGCACAACGATACACATTGATGACTCAAGGCTTGTTTCAGCTCTGCAAGAGCTGCAGGCCAGGGTTGACTCGCTTGAAGCTATTCTCAGAAAAGACCCACAAGCTCCCCCAAATGCCACTGACATTCGAGACAAAACGAATTACGCGGGTGTTAGTACATCGGACCTTCATGGGGTAATAGTACCAATTTTGTTCAACGCAGAAGACTATGAGAGTCACCTTGTCAAGAAGAAACAATGTGAAGTGAAACGACAACGACATTTATCCTTTTTGATTGAAATAGCCAATACCAAATTCCGTCGCTTATTTTAGTTCACATTTGGCATTCCAATAAATTATCGTCGTGTTGTTATTTCCAGTTTCACCAATCGAACAAAACAATAAACTGAAACAATAACATGTTAAAAAAGCGCTTTTTATTCGCTGAGGGTCGTCCCCCAGAACGTTTAATACACACTCAAAGGAAGAACTCAGGGATGACCACCTTTGCAGTCAGTTTGTGTTGGTCGGCTGGGCATTCCTTGAAGAATTCGAACTTGTACGAATCGGCCTTCGTCATGACCATAATACACGCTTCATTCCCGCACCTGTAGCAATAATTTGGCGCACTCCAAACAGTTACAATCTTATTGTCCAACATCCACTTAAACCCTTCCTGGATGAGTTGATGAGCTCGACACACGAAATTCAGTCCGTTTACTTGCAAGAAATCGTTGAGAGGTTGTTGCCCGAAAGTGTGTCCAGCGCCTCGTGGGCTTTCTTCCCAGTCGATGTATGGCTTGTTTTCTTCAGGGTCGCTCCACAACAAATCACACATTACGCCGTCGTGTGGGACTTCTTTTTTTCGATCGACTCGCGCGATGATGTCAAGTGTCTTACAGTCGGGGGAAAGTCCTCCGTGGGTGCCAAACACACGCCCATCGATCAACACCCCAAGCGACAAGAAGTCAAACAAATCGGTGCAGTTTTTCCAGACGTTCGACGTTCCGTATTTTCTCTGGCACTCGTCGTAAAACCCATATATCTGTGTAATTGCCCGGCTCTCATGGTTTCCTCTTATCAAATAAATGTGGTCGGTGTACTTGACTTTGAGTGCGATTAACAACAAAAACGTTTCGACGGAGTTGAATCCCCTGTCGACGTAGTCGCCCAAAAATACGTACTTTGTTTCGGGAGGCCGTCGGCCTGTTTTAAAAAGTTCGAGAAGGTCCCAGAACTGACCATGGATATCACCACATATGGTCACTGGCGTTTGTAAAGGTATCATGTTGGGCTCCTCACACACAATCTCGCGACACTTGTCACAAAGGTATTCGACTGTAAGTTCACTGACTGGCTTTCCAACCCACAACGCGTCGAGTATTTTGTCGATGTCTGTATCTTGTGAGGAAATTGATTCTATCTCCATCCTTTCTTTTTTTCAGTTTCTCACTTTTGGAAAATTTTCTCTTTTCATTCAAATCGTATTTTTCCTTTCGGATGAGTGTGGTTTCAGGTAAACGAACTATTTCGCAGCGATCCCTGAATTTTAAAACCCTTTTTTCAATTCCAGTTTTTCTAATTATGAGGAAATCGAGTAAAAATGTTTTTCTCTTTTTTTTTATTTTTTTTTTTTTAAATGGCAGTGAAAATGTTTTCAATTGTGTTTTTCTATTTGAAGTTTTTAAAAATTCCTCACGATTTTTATTTTTATCAATGGAATGTTCTTCATCCTCTATCAATCTTGAATAAAATGATATGAATGGCTATTATGGCCAGAATGGATGTAGTATTCTGATTTATAAACAGTAAAACACAATTACTACTAATATAGTTTTATAATTTACAATTTAATTATTTATAATAGTAAAATAAACCCCCAAAAAATTTAAAAATGAAATTTTGAGATTTGGTATATATTATTTGCAAATGCAGAAGAATAATACAAATGAAATGTTTTCAAATCGATTTTTGATTTGATTAAAAATCAGAGAAAGAGTTCGATTGTGATAGTTTGTCCAACAACATAAAAAGGAACTCACCAACTCCTTAATTAATGCTTTCGTTCTTATTACTATTGTGTTTAGTTAATTCCAAAAAGGCATGGATCATTACAGACACACACTTCGATAGCAATTACGCAGAAGGCACACCTACAAAGTGTTATACTACCGACTGTTGCCACGAAGACTCTAAACCAAGGCAAGACGCAGAGGAAGCTGGACGGTGTGCTTCTTACGAGTGTTATCCACCTCTTAACACGGTCACTTCAGCATTTGATCATATTAGAGAAAACAAAGATCAGAGCGACACTGTCTTTTGGTTAATGGATGCTGTACCTGGTGATGTCTTGAGTCAGTCAAAAGAGATCAATAAGAATACAATTAAACTTATTGTAGAACAACTTAAACAGAAGCTCCCTGGCTTTAAAATATATCCAGTCCCTGGTAACCATGATTATTTCTTGAGCTCAAATTGGGAGTTTGTTTCTATTATTTCAAGTATATGGTATATATATTATAATGCTATAGTTCATCTGTATCACAGATACGATTAGTAATTTATAGTATAATAATAATATAATTATATAATTATTAATATGTATAACTGGAAGGTATCCTCCAAAAAGTGAATGGATGCTCTCATTTATGGCAGATTTATTCTCAGAATGGTTATCCACAGAGGCTTTGGAGACATTTAAAATAGCGGGATATTACAACGAAATGATTGACACGGACATCCGATTGGTAGCACTGAATCTGGTTTATGTGGATATGTTCTCGATGCACAACGGTCAGTATAAAAGACAAGACCCGGGAAATATGGTAGCTTGGTTTAATCAGACTCTGAAAGATGCCAAAGCAAATAACGAGAAAATTCTTTTGATCTCACATGAGTGTATTGGTCTTAAGTCGAATGGACAGTTTGACTTAGCTCCCGAGTTTAACGCCGACTTCACAACATTAATGGAAGAGTATGGCGACCTTATGATAACGCATTTCTGTGGACATTCACATTATGAGTCATTCAGACTCTTGCCAAACAGAGAGAACGCCAAGTACTCTTGTTTGGTGAATCCAGCTTTGACATCCTATAAAAGTCTTGACCCCAAGTTTAGGTTGATCGAATTTGACAAGAATGGAGTGAAGGATTGGATGACATTTGCTATGAATGTCGAAGAGTGTAACAACATGACAAATGGATATCCTTGGAAGAAGTTATATCGTGCAAGTGAGTATTATGGTATCAACGACTATTCTGTTGATGGTCTTAAACAGTTTTATGATAAATTGAGCACAGACAGTTCGCTTTGGAGTAAATTCATGAAAGTGTATAGTACCACGAGTTTCTATACATGTGCCGATGACTGTAAAAAAGGTATTTTATGCGCTTTGAATCATTTGACTGAAGAAGAGTACAAAACTTGTATGTCGAGTTAATTCAGTTCAATCATACTTTTCATTGTTTTCGTTACTACTTTCTATTTAATAAATAGCATTCTAATATACATATGATATTAAAATAATATAATAATAAAACCTCAAACTATGGTTATTATTAATAGTAATAATATGATATAAGAATAATAATGTGATTCTTGGGTTTTTTTTTTTATTACACTTTTGTAACTCATTATAGTTATATTATAATAATAGTATAGCAATGGGATAGTATATCTTTAAATAAAAATAGCATAAAAAAACGTTTTCTATAAAAATGGCGAGTCAAACAGACAAAAAAAAATGAATCTTCGCCACGATCCATTAAAAGTTTTAATAAGACGAACTTGAATAAGAAAACAAATCCAATGACTTGTTCATTTTTGTTCTTTGCAATTTTGGCTGTAGCAAGTGCTTCTGGCAATTTAGACACCAGTTTTTATGTCTCTTTGGGGTGTTTGATTGCGATGATTGTTGTCTTCACGGTGTTAATCATTGGGGTTTCTGGAATATATATATTTAAGAAGCTTCGTTCAAAGAACCATGAGTATGAAGCTCTTCAGTGATAAATAAGTGAATGATTCATGTGATTCAATTCGATCTTTGGTATTATACTATAATAGTATTTTATTTAAATTCAAAACTATACGAAAACAGTAGAATTACTGCGAGTAGTCCTTAATAATATCGTTGAGCTTCGCCACGATTGTGCTGAAACTGGGTCTTTCAGTCGGAACGTCTTTCAAGCAGAGTTGGATGAGTTCTGGCATTCCATTCGGGAATTGAGTTGGATTGATGGCTGGCCTTTCTCCTGCACACACCTTTTGTTGAATTTGTGCGTTGGACAAGTCCTTGTATGGTACTTCATTAGTGAAGATATGGATCATAGTCATCCCAAATGAGTACACATCAATAGGTAATCCGTGTTCTCTCATTTCCATGACTTCGGGTGCCATATATTGGTATGTTCCTGGACTTTTCTTGAGCACTTCGCCCTTCCTCAATTTGAAGATAGTAGTCAAGTCGTGCAACTTCACTGTGCATTTCCCTTCATTTGTGATGTCGTGGTGGACCACACGTAATTTACTCGGCTTAACATTTCTGTGAATGATGTTGTGTGAACTGAGATACATAAGTGCATTCGCACAGTCGGAGCAACATCTCAACAAGAATGGAATACCCATCTTCTCCTTCTCCATTAAAGTTTGTAAGTCGCTGACTGTATCTCCATCAAGAAGAATAGTCGATGATGCCAAAATAATGCCAGTCATCCCAAGAATGTCCGGGTGGTGAATATCTCGATACACATTCTGGATGAATTCATAGTCGTCTTTTTCATATTTATCTTCTATGTTGTATTTGAATGCAACAACACTCTCATTCTTAACAGTAGAAAGTACTCCATTGATCATTCCAACTCTAAACTGTTCTTCATCAGAAGCTTTCACTAAGTCCTTGTCGTTGTAGGCCGGGACTATACCTTCTAACTGGAATCGAAGTGCACGGCTGACAATTTCGCCGCCCATCAAAGCCTTTTTCTTTAAGTGGAATTGGACTTGACCAGTCAGACCCATAGTGGCATATTGATGGAAGAGTAAAGTGACTTTAATAGTGATGTGGTCACCCTTTTTGAGAGTGAACTTGTTGTTGTCCACAGTCAGTTCGTACTTTGGTGACTCTGCTGTTTCGACGTTGAGCTTGTAAGTGCAATCAGTCTTGTTCACAAAGCCGATAGTTTCGACCAGTGGGATTCCTTGGATGGCGTAGTTACTTCCAAATGTGAGCTTTTCAATTTTCTATGTGTTAGTGGATACGAAGAGATTGGATAGAGTCATATTTGGTTATGAACAAACTGGCTCAAGAGAGAGTGCAAATCCCTCGTCAAAGTATGTTGAGATTGATGAAGAAAGTGGGAGTCCCTTTGATGACATCTGTTTGTGTTTTTCAAGATGGCCAGAAAGGAACTCAAGTCCAAAAGAATATATCAAGAAGTGATTTGGAGTTCCATAAAAATAGCACGAGATGAACGATGTGGTTCTTTTCTAACTCTTTTAACTAGTGTTTAGAATTTGTCATTGCTCGATTTTTTCATTTTTCTGGAAATTGTTGTTGGGACGCTTTTGAAAAAGACAGAAGAGGCTCTGTGGAATTCCGAATATACACACTTCGTTCTTTTCCCGTTTGTTCCTTTGAAGGATTTTAATTGAAAAAATGGTGGTCACCGGCTACACTTGAAATCAAATGATTTGAATCAGGGAAGTTGAACTTCATTAATCTATTTATGAAGTAGACGAAGATATGTATTATACTCAAAACCATACTAAAATAGTAAATATTTTTATTGATCAGTTACAGTGATCTATTTCAATGACGTCTTCATATCTATAGTTTCATTTATAATAAAAATACCATGTTGTGTACTATTTACCCAATGCGAAATATGAAGAGCTTTCCATTGATATGCAAGTGGGCAAAACGCCATTCTTCGCTCTGAAAACGCATTTGTAGGGTTAATCAGGCATGTTTTCATAAAGCGCAACACGTCACACCAATCCACTGTTTTCAATCCGAAAAGACGGCTAGAAAGTGACGACCAAAGATAGTGAAAGGGAAGATTGTCCAAGCTGGAAATGCGTGTTTTAAATAAAAAGAAATCCAAATTGGGTAAACCAAATATTCACAAAACAAAAAATTTATAAATGAGCAGACAAGTGTGGAACGAACATTCCCAAGAAATTATGTCAAAAACAAGGCACTGTCATCTCATAGTTTATTCGAGTTGATGAGTCGGATCACACAACACCAAACAGTCTGCTCCAGACGACTGAGTAACATCATTCAAGTCAATACAATCGTTCGGAAGAGTGACATTGAGAAGTATTATGACCAAGCCATCGATGATGGTGGAGAGTCTTCATTTAGTTGTGATGCTGAAGTCATGAGGATTCTTTGTTGCAATACTAACTTCGGAAGAGATGTTCTTGAAATGGAAAATTGTATCAGAGCAACTGTCGAGATGGAAAGGTCCATTACGCCAGCACTCTAATATTTCTCTATGTTTATTGATTGTAAATTTCATTTGCTTTGAAAGACACTTTTTCTGATTTTTTATACTATTTTACGTCAAACCGTTCCATTTGGTTTCATTTGGTTTGATTTACTATTTTTCATTAGTAAAAGTATTGTTATTATTAGTACAGTGTCATGTAGTGAGATGTTAACGAAAAGAAATGGTAATGACCAAAATAAAAGGAAGTTAAATAATTGAAATTATTGTTTCAATCCCCGAAATTGAAATGTTATTGTGGCTAAAAAATGGTTTTTTAATGGGAATTACTGGACAACATTTCGTCGTTTTTTTGATAGTTTTTCTTTGTATGATATTTTTTTATTTGTTTTTTACTTGTTTTTTTCCGTTTTTTGGTAAAAACGTGTTTTATTCAGGTGTTTAAATATCTGACAATTAGGTTAACAAGTCATAAAAAAACGAATATCATCAAAAAAATTACAACAGTTAAAATTTTTATAAAAAGATATTTGAATCATTATTTGTTTTGATCGACATTTCTTGATTTTTTCTATAATTCATCATTTTTGTGGATATATTCGGGATTCAAACAAAGTTATTTTTTGATTATTGGCAAATAAAAAGATTTGTCACCATTTTGTGCTGATCCGTATCAAATTGAACATCGAGAATTACCATTCATTTTATTATACACATGTATTTTTATCCTTATTACTCAAATACTGCGCAAATTGTTGGGAAAGTTATGACAAAAAACGACTATTAAAATGCTTTTACAAAATCTACCAAAACGGGTATATTTGTTTTTTTATGAAAAACAAATTCTATAATATAGCTTTTTATGTTATAAAATAAATAATATTTATAAGTTGATATTTTTAAATTTTGATGTTTGGTATCTCATAAATATAAGAACTGTTATATAAAAAACCAACCGGCAAACTATAATAATGGTTCCTAAAAACTATTTAATGGTTTTTCAATGCAAAATTTGTAAAAACAGGACAAAAAACAAAAAAACTGGAATTTACTATAAATTTATGGTTTGCTGGTCTTTTTTTCTGTGCCAAACTATTTTTTGGATATCTCTATATTAAAGTTTGCCAAGTGTCACCGAGTTACTCAATTATATGTAATCGCGACTCAATAATTTTTAAAGAAAAATAGAATTACAAAAACTGAACATCAATTCAGTTGATTAACAACTATTTATTGTTTAACAATCAACAAGAAATTCTGAATGTAATCAACACCTTTATTTTTAAAAAGGATAATCAATATTTATTTCACTGTTGTTTACTAATTATGAACATTAAAAACCAAACAATGTTCGAATTCTTTTTATATCCATCCTTTCGTATATTTTCTTGACTTATTCCTTCGAAACTAAAAAAGAATAAAAACATCAATAAGGATATATTGGCGATAAATTCTCTTCCTCATTATTCTCTTCTTTCTTTCGTGGTGTACTTTTCTCAAATTCGTTCGTATCCATTTTGCGCCTTTCGATACTTTCAGCGTCTTCTTCTCCACATCCCAAATACAAATAACTGTTGATGATATTATTCTGAAAATTCATTTCAGGACCCGACTCGCTGTTTGTTCCTTGACGATCCCCTGTACCCACCACTCTCTCAAACGCATTTTTAATATTTTGGCCCTTCTTCTTCGCTCCTTCTTGATCCATATTTTCAAGTTCTTATGTATTAACTCAAAACCTAACACAAACCATAAAAAGTAAATAATTCAAAAATGTCACACTTCTATTTCTTCTTCTCCATTACCATTGGAACAACTTCTTTCATGTCCACCTTCGACACAACGTCCTCCAGTTCTTCTTGCACTTGGCCCATATGTGTTTTCACATACTCGCGTTTCTGGTCTTCATTCTCAAACACTCCAGATGTCTCCGCCTGCTTCGTTATTTTCTGTTCCATCACTTTCATCACACCGTTCTTGATACGTTCAGTCACTTTACTTAATATATGCTCTCTCTTCGCTGATAATTCAACATTTTCTTGCATTTCCTTATTCAAATCGGCTAACGCAAGTATTGGTGTTCCTTTCCCCATCCAGTGTTTTCCTTCTTCATCGTACTGTTCACGGGTTTCACTTGTACTTTTGTCTTCAATATCATTCCGAATGGTCACCTCCCTCACCAACACCTCCTCCTTCTTCTCTTGACTGCTCTCTTTCTCACGTCTCTCCTCCTCTTCAATTTCTTTGATTTGTTTTGTCGTCATCTCTTCAAGTTGTCTCTCAATGGCAGTATTAAAAGGCATTGCAGTTTTATTCTCGCTATTTGTTGATATGTGCTCTACCACTGCTTTATTCGCGATTTGACATTTGAGTGGCGATAGTACCTCCGAATCATGTGAATAAGATGATCGATATTGGTCAATATCCTTTTTAACAGTCGAGATGTCCGAAATGGCTGAAGCAAGTTGTTCTGGTTTTATTGGTTCAGGGCGGTTCTTAAGTATTTCGGAGTGTTCTGCGTTGGATATTTCCATCATTCTCGCCTTACTCATTTCGCTTTTCATTGATATTTGCGACGGACTTTGCATTTTGTCGTTTTCATCTTCTTCCATTCTCGCTGTTTTTGCTTTGGGTTGGGCTAAAGGGGAAACATCCTCATAGGACACGTTATTTTCATACATCACTCCATTATTGTGTTCAATTTCCATATACGAATCGATGATATTATCAACACCAACCAATTTCTTGATATCCTCCAAGTCCATTTCCTCTTGTTCCTTTTCATTAATTTTCTCCGAAAGGAGTGCGGAGTTGACAATCGATTTTCTATTCGGTCTCACACCCTCAAACTGATCGACTTCTTCGATTCTCATTTTCCGTTTTTGTGGCGCAATATCCTCCAAATCTGCTTCTTCCGGTTTGACATCTTCGAAAGAGTCGTCGTCTTTAACTTCTAACTTTTTCATGGCGGCTTGTTTCCTAAGTTGTTCTTGTTGTTGTTTTAAGTACTTCTCTTCTTCGGCTCTTTCTTTCTCGATATGTATTGTCAATTCGCCTTTCTCGTATTCATTGAGATTCATATAACTGTTCATGATGTTATTTTTAATTTCGTCTTCTCTCATATCAGTCGTTTGTTTTGGCGTTCGGTCAATAACACCGTTGTTAATTAACTCGCGTTCTTCTCTCTCTAAGTTACCAAAGATTCCCGCTACGCTACTTCGAAGTCGTTGTTTATCAACTGGTTTATAGACGGGGACTGTCTTTGTGTCCGGTAAATTTTGTTTAATAGCGCTCGTGTATATTTGTGACGGCGGATTGATTATATTGTGTTTGTCCATTGCCAGACGGCGTAAGTCTGAGTAACGACTGTGTCCCTTCATTCTCTTCTTTTAAGTTCATTTTTTTCTCTTTTTTCCTGTTTTTTCTCTGGGTGATATATATACATTGCTGTTTTTTTTAAATTGTTATTTATATATCTTACTGCCCATTTCTCCACTTCTCTTTTTTTTGTCGTTTTTTACGTCTCATTTCACTGCTGTTTCTCATTTACTCATTTTTTTGACATTTTTGAGTAATCATCTTTTAAAGCCAGAAGACGATTCAGTTGATTGTTTTTTATAGTTCATTATACTATTTTTTATAGTTTTGTTTTATTTTTCTGAAAATTTGATTTGGTTTAAATAAGAATTTTAAAATACAAAAATTTAAGATGCGATCTTTGGATTTGTTTTTTATCTGATTATTTTTCTTCAAAAACTTTTATACAAATTTCTAATTGTCTTAAAATTATAATATAGTTCATTTAAACTATTTTTCTAATTTTCAATTGACTTCAAAAATATATTTATTCATCGAAAAATTTTATTAAAAGAGTTTTAAAAAATATAGTATTCCCACAAACCATTAAAACCCCATATTAAAAACTAAAACAGAGTTCAATAAAATCCGAACCCAGTGCATTCGCTGATGGCATACAACAACTTCTCCTTAAGTATTTCTTTATTGCTGTAATTAGGCAAATCCAGTCTGTTAATGCAAGTATGTGCAGTTGGCAATTTTTCGTCGGGATTGTCGTACTTAATAGAACAAATCATGAAAGGGAGTGGATGTCCATCTGCGTCCACCAATTTCTGGAACCCTCCAATCGGGGAATTAGGTGATCCTGTGACAAATTGAAGGACTTTATTTCGCAACAGTTGATTCATCTCTTCAAGTACACTCCAGAACCAGACTACTTGGAGACTCTCCTCATTATAACTCTCATAGACGCAATTCTTTTTCAACTCTTTCACGTCAAACTCCTCTCCACAGAACACTTTCTCTAATTCCTTTTCTTCAAACATCTTCACCTTGTCAACTGCTAACACTGAAAACAGCCCTTTCCCAAACCACTCAACTTGTTTCGCGTATTTAGTGTTATATTTGTATTGAACTAACAGCTCAATGTACTCCTTCTTATTGCTTTCGTTCACTTCCAAGTCGCCCTCTTTCAACTTGACCTCTTCTACTTTATCACCACGTTTCTCGTCATATACAAAAGTGAGTCCCCATGCACTCACATCACTGTTTAACACGTTTTGCATCTGTTTGTAAAACTCGGGGTCAACCACTTTTAAATCTTCCACTTCCGTTCTCTTCCCAAGAAGCATTCGTAAGAACGTCAATGAGAATCGCAAATTGAGCGTCATGTTATCACATATCATCTTCCCGATCAATTTGCCCACAAACATCATCAACTCCGGTGAACTCATTAAATCGGGTTCTAACACACCGTTTTCTACTCTAAAGAGTAACGTCTTCTCGTCTACAATGTCTTCAAGTGCAAGTGCATAACACTCTCTCAATAGTCCACCAACATCCTCCCCCGTTTCATTCTCGAACCTGACCTTAATTAAACAGTCAAAAAGAACCGAATTTCGAAGTTGGGCGTAGAGCGTCTGCAACACTTGTTGTCGCTTCACGGTGACCGTGAGGCGTTTGTTCCCATTCCGACTTTTGATGGACTTGTACAACTCGTCCATCTTCTTTTCAAATGGATAACAGAACCGTTGTGACTCAAGAAAGTGTAATCCTCGTTCAAAGACATTCGCGTCGATGATATACAAAAAGTCGATGTAACTTCTGATGGTTCGTAACAATTCAATAATCTTCTTATTCGGATTTTGTGTGTTATTCGTTAATTCTTTTTGAACCAGTTTCAGTGCAATTTTCAAATCAATTGTCTCGCGTGTTTCTATAATTCTACTAATAAGTGTAGTATAATTTATAGTTTCAATTTCGTCCATTTTCTTTTCTTTTTGTGCACTTTGTGACGTCTCCATTTTCTCCTTCTTCTCTTTTACCAATGGTATTTCATTTGAAACGTCTTTCTCACCTTCTTCGTCATTTTCTTCATTGTTCTGTTCATTCACTTCTTCTTCTTGATTCTCAAATTCATTTCCTTGAATCAGTCCTTCCTCTTCACGAGCAAAATATTGGTCTTGATCCATTCCATTCTCTTCATCATTATATCCGTCAATTCTCTCTTGAAAACGAGGGGGCAAACCTTCATTCCCAATAAAGTACTCTGCAACTCCGTTTTCATGGTCATTTAACATCCCAAATTGTGGTATTCGATGGTCGTTCATTAAGTGTGGGTTCTGTGGAACAAACATTCCCATAGGCAAATTACCTCCAAATAGAGGTGAAGCAAGCTGTGTTCTTCCCAAATCGGCGAAATAGGGGACAAAAGTGTTTCCAGTTCTATTCGGTTGCACAGATTTAACAGTGTTTTGAGTCAAGTTGATAACGTTTAAGAAATTGAAAAAGTTCTCTTTGCTTGTGCGGTCCATTTCTCCTTCAAACTGCTTTGTATACTCAAACACGATGTCTTCACATATCGTCCTCGTCACTTCACTCATCGCAAAATTTATGCAATCTAACACACCATAGCGCACCTTCTCCCCGATACTCTCCATCACCATTTTCACAACGGTTTTGTCGTTAAAGTCGACGTAGATACTTCCAAAGTTAAGTAATTTGTCGATCGCATTCCGCTTCGTCCCAACACCAAAGTTACTTTTCACGATAAGTTGGACACACTTCGAAATCATGTCTTTCACTTGTTGTGGCGGGTGGTCGTATTTTTCCAACAAACAATATAAGATACCAACAAACGCATTCACCTTCGTTTCTGACTGTTTTGTAATCGCTTTTGTTATGAATTCTTCCACCACCAACACTATAACATTCTTCAAAAACATTTTAGAAGGATCGCTCTTCACAAAGTCCATCAACGCTACCATACAATACTTCCTCACTTCCTCTGTAGTGGAACTTCCGATGTTCTCAACAAAATTGACGACATTAATTGTCTTGTCTGCTGCAGACAATTCAATCAATGAAGGTGATGGTCTGTCATGTCCTTTCTGCTTATTCAAGAACAAGAATACTGGTTCTAACATCGGCAGTCTAACTCTTTTCGTTCGATTGTTCTCAGAAGCAAGTTGTTCGACTCTTCCTGTTCTTCTCCGTTCTTCTGGATGTTCTTCGTAGTACTGAAGAATCTGTTCAGCCCAGAATTGTTGAGGAATCTGCACAAGTGTCTCATAGTTTATTCCGATAGGAAGTTCAATATCACCCATTGAAGGCACATACACTACTCTTCTCTCAACTTGTTGTTGTGGTGTTGATTGTGGTTGTGTTACTTGTTGAGGACAAGTCGTTGGCGGTTTCACTTGGTCCAAAATCAAGTTGCATTGATCAGACACATCGCCGTTTCCGCGCTCTAATTGTATTGCGCCATACTCTTTGATAACAGCAATGACTCCAGTGACTCGTCTATTGTCATTATTATTTGAGTAAATGGCGTAGTCATGAACTAATTGTGTGATCACATTATCACACCCCAAGACTTCTACAAGTTGTTCGATCTCTGTCTTCTCCATACTTGTGTCACTGTCACTTGGAATAACATTCGCAACCTTTTCCATTCGAAGCTTCTGAGTAAGTTCATCAACTCTTTGTTGTGAGAGAGGTGGCTTATTCAGTTTGTCATTGGTACCACTCTGTGGCAGTCTTCTCTTCATCGCCTCATTGAATATTTTGTCGAAACAAATGTCGTTGAACGATAAAAAGAATGTGTTTTCGACCTCTTCCATATTCCCTTTAAGTTGTTCAGAAACGACTTTGTTGAATTTTATGCAATCAAATTTGGATGTCTCGACTTTTGTTGGCTCGTTATACCAATTTGGTGTGATGTTATTTGGTCTGAGTGTATTGATGACTTTTGGCTTTGATAATGCACTCGGAGTTCCTCCAAGTAACAATGCTTTCAGTGCCAATTCTTCTGCAGTCTTGTCCGTGATCCACCCATTATCATTCAAATCTTTCACCAGAGACGACACATCTGCAGTGATTTGTCCCTTCAATAAATAATGTGAGAGTCTCTCCTTATTCTCATTGTACGCAGATTGTCCAACACACAATATCAGAGGTATTATGTATGAGCACACAATCATTTCGTTGTTCAATTCAGTCTTTTTCAAGAATTCAAAGAAGGAAGATATCAAGGTAAGTGCATTCATACTGTTTTTGAACGAATACATAAAGAATTTCGCTTTCTCGGTTGCATCGACAGAAGTGACTACTCTTGCCTTTGTTGTTAACCCTAATAAATCAGCAACGATTGTCATATTCAATATTTCTCGAAGACTCCCAGACTCTTTGTTGTGTTTATTAAACACATCCTCTAACACACCTTTGTCGCAACTAGAAAATGCTTTTCCAATATCATCATACGCCTCTAAACGTACATTTTCACTGAATACTCTTTCAAATACTCTTTCAACACCTTTCACATTCACATTGTTCTCTTGCAAATACAAAATCGCATCTAAGACAGTTGCAATTGTCACACCGTCATATAATACCATTGATATATCTATTTCATCGTACAAAAAGCAGAACAGTCCAACTACTCTTTCATAATTCACTTTCAATGCTTCTTGTGTGATTTTCGTTTGAATAATGCTTTTGATAATATGTGAGATATACTTCTGTGAATGTTCTTTAATTTCGTACCCCAAAAATGTCGTTGTCGAAGGGTCGATCAAAATCCGATTCTCAAAACAGACTTCGAGAAATGGAAGTGTTGTTTTAGTTAAGTACAGTCTTTCCAGAAAAAGTGCACATATCTCCTCCTTCGGGTTCTTTAAAACTTCTTGCAAACATCCATCATAGATCACAAGATCGTTATTTTCAATCGTTTTAATTCTTCGAAGACACTCAATCAACAACGAAACTACCGCCTTATGGCTTAATTTCGTTTTATTTTGATTTTCAATGGACTCTCTCACCTTTTTCAGTGCCAAAAAGGCCAATAATAGCTTCCCAGTATCAGGTAGCGTCTTAGCAATTTCACGAAGAATATTCTCAGACAAGAATTGTATTGTCCTCCCAACAAAAAAGAAGAGTCGATTCACCTTTCGAATCCCAAAGTCGAGTGAATCTTCACTATTTGTGATCTTTTCGTTTCCACTCGCATACAAAGCAATCAATTTGAACGCATTAATAACACATTCTTTACTGAAATCCAAGTGCTCTTTATTCATCGTATTCAAGTCCCACTTATTGACATTTAAAAAGTACGTGATTGGTAGACAAACGAGGAGTTGGTCGAGCGTGAAGTTGTTGTCCTTATGCTTTTTGGCCAGATCAAACGTCGTCTTTGAATTCGCAAAATCGTCTTTATTCCCATTCGAAACTATTTTGAAAAACCAATTCCCTTTCAACGCATACACCTTCTCTACGGTCTTCTCAAAGAACCTCACTCGCGGCGCATTCCCCCACAAAAAGTTCCACAAAAATTTGATCATTTCTTTCTCTGTGATATCCTTTGTTTTATGCAATGACTCTTGGAGTAAGTTGTTTGCAGCAATGTTAAATGGTAACGGTGGTATACTGAATGAAGTCTTTTGTTTGTCAATATCAACATTTTTCATCTTGTCTAACACAGTTTCCACTAAGTACCACAATGAACACGAAAACATGGTTTGTCCCTGCGAATACAAGTATATCACAGACTTCGTCAGTGTGTTATTCGTGTCAATCATTCTCTTGATAACATTGTAATAGATGTTCTTAATATCAACGGAAAGTTGTTCTGGACCACTATGAAATTGAATAACTGTATCAAACAACACAAACAGTGTCCCAACTGTTTTGCAATTTGGATCGTTCAATACAATTTTGGCAAACGCACTAAATTCAGTCATTCGAGTGTCCAGTATTTTATTCATCCCTCTTGATGTCTTCATTAAATACAAAGGGCGCACTAAAAAGTTTGCGAAATCGTCTTCTGTAAAATGTCTTTTAAGCAACGTGAAAGTGTGTTTTTCATCGACTACTCGTGGAGTTTGAAGGGTTAAATACCTCTCGACCAAAATGACTGCAAAAAAGCTTTTAAGTGTCTTTGCATTCTCATACAACTCCTTTACTCGCTCAATCATTTTGTAATGAGTTGAAGTGTGGAGTGCCGCAGAGGCTATAAAGAATTTCCAGAACTCGGGAAACGTGTCACAGTTGAAGATATATTCGGAAATGACTTTCACTTTGACCCAATTGGAATATGTAAATCCTCTCAAGAAGTTGTCGACAAGTATTTCCTCTTTTTGTGTTATTGGCTTGTTCTCCTTCCCCTTCTCAAATTCTTGAATAATAAATTTGATGACTGCGGTCTCGATATTCTTATCATCCATTCTGCTCAACCACACTTGATTCGCTAATACAAAAGTCTCTTCACATAACAATTTCTCAAAGTTCTCAGTGACGTTATGACCTCTTCCAATTTCAAGTACTGTGTTTAGGACTTGATAGTCTTCGTTTTGACTTTCAATGTATTTCTTTTGTGCAACTCGCATTCCAAAGTCGGACCCAAGAGCTTTAGAAACTTCTTTAATGTACTTGGTGTAGTCCTCACCAATTGGAGGAGCCTCAATATTCATCACATCCGAAAATACCTCAATCTTTTTTGTATTAGAGAAGTATGCCGCTATTTCTGGAAACTGTGAAGACTCTAAGTAATATGAGTTCGTTGGATAAAATACTCCTCGCAACGCGCAACACTCGATCATTTCCCAAAGCATCTTTCGTTGCTCTTTTGTGACTTCTCGTAGTTTTACTTCGTTGTCGATTTGAACTACAGGAAGTGCCTCCAAAAAGTGCTTCAAATGTTTGGAGAAATCCGTGTCAAAAATTGGGGTAATTGGGGTGTCCTTCACTTTGTTGTACTCCGCCTTGAAATTTTCATAACATATGCTTGGATTCATCTCTTCTTCCATTCTATATTAACAGTTCTATATGTACATACATAACCATTCAATGAACTTAATAAAAGCTATAACCAAACCATTTGTTTGTAATGACTTATGATAATTAAATAACAACTCATTCAATAGTAAAAAAACAAAATGTTGAGTTATAGAATATTATACTAATTACTATAATCTATTGTTATTCATCCATAACAATAATTGAATGAGGAAGAATTAAATAAGATTTATTTTCTATTATAATATTTACTAATATCATATACCATACTTTATAATATTTTGAATTATTAAAATTGTATTGATATACTAATAACAAATAAATAGTTTAATTTAAAATTTTACTATTTCAATCATTTCTTGTAAATTTTTATTTATCATATGCTAAAATATTAACACCGTTAAAAAAAATGTTTTTTTAAAACAAATTAAATGGGAAATTAAACTATAATTTATAATTTAGTATATTATATATTTGAATCATGAACTCCAAGTCTTGCCAAATTAATATTCTATTTTGTAACTATAAATAAATCATATTTAAATTACTAAAAAAAAGACAACAAAATCGCCTAAAAAGAAGTAAAATAAGAAGAAGTTAACGTGACCAGCTTCTTCTCTCCTCTACTTACAACCCAAATTCATCATCAATTTCATGGAACCTATCTGCCTCATCGCCGAAGATGTCATCATCGTCTTCATTTTCTTCGACAATTTCGTCCCCAGTATTAAAGTTTTCATCGAGCTGTTCCATATCGAGTTTGTATCTTAAGATACCACCAATACCACTAAAGCCTTTGACAAACTGTGCACCCTCTTGTGTGTTGTCTGTCACAAACTCAAGTCTTGTTCCAAAGTCCTTGTAATGTTCGGAGATCCAATCGACAAAAGCCTCCTGAGCCACAAATTTCATATCAACGCCAGTCTCAGCGTCTTTCATGATTCCTCCCTCAGCGACATCAGACTCTTTCTGTGTATAAATGACTTTCTTCTCGTCAGTGTTGGGATTAATCAGTTCAGTACGAATCGATTTCAAGTTTTCCCAGACAATCAAACGTTCGACAGCTCCCATCTCAAGTGCTTTAATAGTCTCTTGCATGCCAAAGACAAACTTACCAGTGTCCATCTTGATGTTATCCATGAATTCATTAATCAAGTCCTTTTCCGCAACAAATCTGACGTTTCTCAACGTCTCTGCAGACAACTCAATGGCTTGGTTGAATCCGTTTAATCCACCATAAGAGACATCGACTATATTCAATACAATGGCTTGAAGTCTTGGATCAAACATCATAGACTTATTAAGTACAGTCTTAAAGTCGGCAATACCAGCAAGAATGAGCCCCGAGACATTAGGGTGGTCGTCCGTGATGAAATTCTCAACAGCAAGTTCTCCAACTCTTCTGACGTAGTTGTGTCTCTTCTCAAGTCTCAAACGTGCAAAACGGACAGATGACTGACCACCTCTCCCGTGTTTCTTGGGCAACTCAACAGTGATCTTCTGTAAAACACTTCTGGTGTTTCCTTGTAATGTTCCAAACAAAGTGCCATTCCCGTCCATAACAATAAATCCATATTTGTCATCGTTCTGCATTAAATCGGTGATAGCTTCAGTATGGAATCTATTATCACAGAGATAAGTCGATGTATTGATCGGCTTGGGCGGTTCAAGATCAATGCATACCAACTTCTCTCCTTTCTCAGTGTATACAGAACCACAGTATATAACTAACCCATTTGGGGGTACAATGTGGTGCAATTTAAGTCTGTTTTGGGTCGATGTAATAGCAGTGAGCACTGACTGCCTATTCACTCGCGACTTGATGTTCGTAGCAGTACCATATTCTTCAACTAGCTTCTGCATCATTTTCGATATCTGTTCTTCGGGCTTCATGATCACCGTGATCATCGATGTCCCATCACCGCGTGCCGCTTCCAAATTTTTCACAAGTCGCTTCGTCTGAAAGACTTTGATCTGCTCGTCCTCTGTCAATTCTTCTTCTTTCACCTTAACAGTCTTTCCCAATATCGCCATAATACTTGTCTTTAGAGTTTTTTAGGGTTTCTTCTTTGTTTGTTAAGTTTGAGTCTTGAATGCATTTATTATTCATTAGTAAATTAATAGCAATTTATAATATACTAGAGATTTATTATTGATATTGCCATTGAAAAAGACATTTTATTTCTACCAAATTCTTGTTTCTTTAATTTAAAATATTACAGACAAATTACTTGCTTAATCAGACTTTTTATGAGTAAGATTTAGGTCAACAAAAAAGGGTTTTATAAACTTTTTTTGATTCTGAATGATTTGAAATTTAACTAATGTAATAATAAATGAATTATAAAATTTTATTAGAAAGAAAGTGTTTGACGAGTTACTCTTCTATTATTCAAAACTAATTAAATTCATCCCTTTTAAATCGAAATCAATAATCCTTCAAACAGAAGAACATCCCACTCAGATTGTATAGTGCGTCGAGTAACAGTCTCTGTCTTTTATCAAGTAACATGTATTCACTCATTTCTTCTGTGTTAAGCAACAACTTCTGCATTTCTTCTCCTTCTTTGAATTTGGCAATCAACTCCGCCTTCATCGAAATCTCCATCCGATATCTCTCCGTTGTGTTCATGATCGCCTTTGCAGTCTCTCGCAACAAAATAGCATTTGTTTGCGAGAAGTTGACAGACCACATGAAGTACGCATTCTTTCCTCCTCTCAAGTGGGACCGGGGGACTTCTTGTCCGTTGATGAATCCCGCTTGAAACAACTTGAATAGTATTCCACGAATGTTATCAATATCACCAATTAATAAGTCTGCTATCTGACTGTCCGTCAAGACGTGTTTCATCTTTAATACTCGAAACACATTAGCTGCCAACACTCCATATCGTGAAGACAACGTCGATTCGATCAGTTGTCCTTTTAAAAATGCAGTTGCTGCTTCCACCTCTATAACTTAGTTCGCCTTTTAATATCTCCACAGTAACATTATGTCTAACAAACGTAACTTATAGCTATTCGTCTCCGCAACTACAGCAGACTGATTCTTCGCAACAATAAATGGCTCATCTCTCGTCATCATTTCTAAATACTTTCTCACCGTCTCCGGTGGCAACTCAATCAAGTTTTGGCACAACACGGCAAAGTCCACGGGAGTCTTCCCGCACGCAGACAACTCCCACATCTTGTTGATAATCGGCCCAGCCTTCTCGTCGAATTTCTTTGTTGCCATCTCAAGTATTTTCTACACATCAAACCAAATTCTATATTGATAATATAATATAATATAACTATACTTTATTAGAACACATAGTCAACCAACAAACAGACAGAATGTTTTCCTTGTTGTACACTTCGATATTGACCATCCAAACTGGTTCGACGTCTTCTTGATTTTCTTGGTCGAGAGGAGAGTTGATGTTTTTGATATCGACGCCCGCCTTCATCTTCTTAGGTATTGGTTTTTCGATCTCTGCTTTACTTTTCTTTCTTCCCTTCTTCTTTTGTCCGTCGTTTTGTTTCATAATGGAGAAGGAAGGAGCTGGTGTTGAAGTTCTCTCGAGTTGTGCCAAGTCTGAAATATTCTTGTTGACTCGCATGATGTACTTTGCCTTGACGAGATCGTCGAAAGTTTTTTTGACCTCTTTACGGTCCAACTCAGGCTCTTTTGACTGGATGACAGCGTACAGATCGTCAAAGTTAAGCATTCCGTAACTCAAAAGAGTCATTGAAATACTCTTCGCAAGGTCTCCGAATTTGACTTGCATCAGCGCGACGAAGTGTGGGTGTCGCAATGAGAATAAAACTCTGTTTTGGTCTATAGAACACACCATCGGTTCATCCTTCGAGTACCTCAAAATGCCGTGATGAAGAAGTACTAACAGTGCCTCGTAAACTCGACTGTATGGAAATTTGGTTCTTCGCCATAAATCAAAAATTGTTGTTGGGTGAAGTAACAACTCCCGCGAAACACGTCCGACAAACTCGCCAAATTGGTTTGATATGATTTGGATGATGAGGTCGTCGTAAATTGTGGTGTTCATCAAATAGCCCTTAACAGTTCTTCTCTTTCTTCATCGAACAGAAAACTGTACTAAAACTCTCATTCAATTTATTATAAAACACTAGTTTGCTTGTTGGAAGAAGTTAAAAAGAAAGACTCACATTTGATTCAAAAAGGTTTTATAAATTAATTATTTTTAATACATTAAGATATATTAAGAATTATGGGGTTTTTATAAAAAAGAATTGAAATGTGGTGATATGAATACTATATTTTTAGAATTTGTTTAACACAAATTGATTGAAAAGTCGATAAATAAGTAAAAATATAATAATAATTATTCCATCAAATAATTCATATGAAACAGGAAAATGTCGGAATAAACTATCATTACAATAGGCATTGCATTAGTAGTAACTTTAAAAAAGAACTAGAAATTAGTAAGAAATGTTGACAACACTTCTGCTTATCGCTGCTGCCCTCGGGGGTCCATGCAAATACTTAAAGGATTTACACAGAAAGAACAATGACTACCACGTCACAAGGCAAGACGCCGATGGGGACCTCTATTTTAACTTGTGTGGACATGTCGACTCGGACTTGAGTATCGATAAGAGTGACATTTCAGTCGTCTTAAACTCAACAACATTTGAGAGTGTCATTGTCTTGGGATACACACACACGGAGACTGTAACGATTTCCGAAGACAAGAACAAAGTCTCTTTTCACTACGATGGACAGAGTTTGTCGACGTTGTTGCTCTCTGCTTTGGTCGAAGTCTCTTGTGGCCTTGATACTTCAGCTAACATTCAACCATCGAAGAGTGACTATATGTTCATATTCAGTTTCACATCGCCATACGCCTGTAATATTAGTGAAGGCTTCCCGATCGTTGGTGTAATCTTGTGCTCTATATTGGTGGCGGGTATCATTTTGTACTTTGTCATCGGAATTAGTCTGAACATTTTCGTCTTTAAAAGAAATGGAATGGAAATCTTCCCAAATTTTAAGTTTTGGTATGGCTTGCCAAGACTCGTTTTGGACGGTATGGAATTCACTTTCTGTTGCAAGAAACCTGGTTCGGAATACCAAAATCTCTCAGTTTAATTAAAATCCACTACGTTCTTGTTTGTAACTATTAACTGTAATACATTGTATTAGTGTTACTAGTAAAATAAACTCTGCCTATCTCTTCTTTTGTTCGATTTTTTTGGGCTGTACTAAAGATATAAATGCAATAAAACTATTTTTTATTAAAGAATTAAAAAGCCGAATTTGAAGACAAAAATTCAATGGTCTTGACAAGCCTCAAACTTGGACTTTGATACTAGTTTACACATTTATAAAAAAGCCATAAAAGAACTATAAAATATAAGAGGCAGTTGAAGAAAATGACAAAATGTTTTTGAGACTTTCCCGAAATATGAAGTATTGACTGCTTAGAGAATGGTGAGGGAAAAAAAACGAACATCCACGTGGTGTATAGTTAGCCCAAAAAACAATCCCGTCTTATTAAGCGTAAAACACTTGAATCTCTAAACAAAAAACAATAAGCCAAACACTATTTACCATAACCAAATGATGTTATTTGAAATAGAAATAGTAAGGTGTTACCACCAATAAAGAAGAAATGCTTAGAATAACTAAAGAACTGGTCGTCACTGTATAAGGGAGAGCAGGAACTAAAAATTTCACTACCAATTACTTATGACCAAGTTATACATCGGAAACCTCGACTTCCAGACCACGAACGAAGAACTTAAAGCCGCCTTCCAGGCTTACAACGTTGTTGAAGTCAACATCCTTAAGACCCCAATCAACCTTTCTAGAGGCTTTGGGTTCATCGACGTCAAGACCGAAGAGGACGCCAAGAAGGCGTTGGAAATGGACAAGAAGACCATTGGAAAGCGTTCGATCCGTGTCGAGTTAGCTCTTCCAGAAGACAAGAAAGTGAAGAGAGAGGAAGGTGCTAGAAGACCATACGGCTACCACGCCCGTAGACCATATGCCCCAAGACAAAACAGATATGCAAGAAGAGAAGAAGGTGAAGAGCCAAGAGAATCAAGACCAGCAAGACAACCAAGATTCGCTAGAAAGCCAAGAGACACCACCCCAAAGGAACTCTCTGAGACCAATTTGTTCGTTAAGAATTTGCCATTCAAGTTGTCTGACGAGGAATTCAAGAAGCTTTTCGAGAAGTACGAAGTTGTTGAAGCTTCTGTCGTTAGAAGAAACTACAGAAAGGCTGAGAACGTTTCTAAGGGTTATGGATTCGTCACACTGAAGTCTGCTGAACAACAAAAGAAGGCCGTCGCTGAGGTGAATGGAACTGAAATCGATGGAAGAAAGATCTCTGTCGCAGTCGCTTTCAAAAGACCAGAAAAGCCAACCGAAGTCAAAACGGAAACCAAAACTGAGTGAATTCACGACGTATAAGTCAGTTACACTGTTCTGTTCTTTTTAGGGTTTGTATGACTCATTTATGGTTTTTTACTATCAAATTATAGTTTTTTTCAACTCGACTTTTGTTGTATAAATATCAGTTTGATATAGTATAATTATGATTAAATGATAGTACAATTGAGTTGGCTAATAATTCAATTACAAAGAGGAGCACTGACTTAACTCGGCGTAGAAGTCGTTGTTTCTGAAGTAATAGTCTTCCCAAATTGAGACGTTTGACATGATGAAAGAAGGGAAATAAGGTGTGGTTATAGCGATGAAGGATGGATTTAAAAAGTCGTTGACATTGCTAAGGATGTAACTTGGGAGACTGAGTGTGTTTTTCAAACTTGCATGTTGGACCGTGTTTTCGAAGAACCAAGAGAATTTTGCGTCGTACAAACTATCAGCAAGAAAGATAAGCAGTTTGTCGTTGAATTGGAAATTGTTTTTGCCGTTGACCAGGACCAAATGAACTGCCTCTAAAAATTGGAAAAAGATGGGAGACGTTGCTTTGTCATTGATGGAGTCAAGACCTTCTCTAAAACTGGATTGATTGACTCTTTTCAAATTTGGAAATGCAGATGTTAAAGAAGGAAGTGGATCAATGGCCCAAGTCACTCCACACCCTGTCCGTAAAGAGAACCGATGACCTGCTGATATCCATTCGCGTTGGATTAACACCAAAAATCCTTCAATAGTTCCTTACTATTAATATATAGTTTTAATACTGAATGAATAACAAACTATAATATGGATCAAGCATAATCAAGACTAAAGATATAAGTTGGCACGTTATATCCCATCCATTACGACAATGAATTAAGATGGAACTGCCGTTATACAATTTCTTTGCAATATCAATTGAATAAGAAATGAGTTGGTCGATTTCTTGTAACCACTTTGAGTTGTTAATATCCAACACAAAGGTGTAACTTCTTTTGTCGCCAAAGAATAAAACTTTCAAAAGGGAGTAAAACGATTGTTTGATCTCTTTAATTCCATCCATTGACAAATTCACAAAAGTACAAAATGGATATGACAGTTGTGTCTCCATCCCACCCCCTTGTATTCGTGTTGCTTTTGCACTGAGTTTTGGTCGTGCATCAAACACAATTATTGTTTTCTGTGGTGACAAGTTTTTAAGCGACTCAAGTATCTGAATATCATCATCACAGACATTCTGTCCAAACGTCCCAACTAAAGGCTGTGAACTTCGTGCAAGACATTGCATATTTGGACCAACCCAACTGATGATTGGAAAACGCCCTTTTGCTCGGTAATTCGTAAGAGATCCCATATCATAATTTCCAAATGGAAGTAACACCTTCTCTGGGTATGACTCACACTTAAATACTAAACTACTTTTATCATTTGAAAACGTTTTAAATATGTTCTCCGCTATAACAAATCGTTTGTCACCAACAACTCCGATCCTTTGGAAATCAAACATCGGGTCGACTATTCGACTCTCAACACTTTGAGTAATGTCTATGCCTCGGAACGCAAAGATCTCAGAAGTCGTCCGTGGGAAGAGTAATTTATTCTCGGTGTAGACGTGCAACACTCGTGGGGTGACAGAATTGCCCATTTTGAATAGCACTTGTTTGATGTCTTTAGTTGCAAAATAAAGCAAATCAGTCGACTCATCCAATGAACAGAAAATGCAAGAAAACACTGCGTTGTGTGGTATTCGTACAAACGCTCCATTTTTCCATATTAACGTTTGATATGTTGTGATCAAGATGTTGTGTTCCACATATAACATAACTTCCATATTTGGTATCATTAACGAAATGGCCTTATACGTTTTGGGGCGTTTGAGGCGTGAGGTTAAATAAGGAAATGTCTTTGCTCTGACAACCCCAATTTTTTCAACACGACTGTCACATAAAACAGTTTCACAATTTGATATGACAGTAATGTTGCCATCGATATGGGCAAATGCGTAGTAATCACACCCTATACAAAGTGAGTGCAAAACGTTGCTCACAGTTGTTGTATTGGTCAAACAGACTTTAAAGACTTCCTTCTTGTCAACTTTGATAAACGACGAATTGTTGTTCAAAGAAAACACTTCGACGGGAATAGTACCTCTTGTAGGAAGTGAATTGAATGATATTTGTGTTGCAACAAGTAACACATCATTGGATGTTTTCATCACATCGACACACAACACTCCTTCATTTTCTACATACTCAAATAGACTGTTGTCCTCTTTCATTTCTTCTAGAATATATAACCCCTTTCTTCGGTATAATTTCAATGTCGAGTCGTTCAAATCGGAGACTATAAAAATGCGTTGTCTGAGTTCCTGGCATGTCCAAGTCTTATCTACTATCATTTCAAACGTTTGTTGGTTTTGAATCATCACTATGCAAACAACTTCGTTTGTAAAACAGTTTGAAACAACATAGTCGATTTCCTCTTCTTCAACTATCACATCCTCTTCATTAATTTCGGTAATAATACCATGTCTCATGATCTTCCGGAGAGTTAAGACTGTTTTTTTGTTTAACATCCCCCAAATCAAACTACTCCCACGGAGTAACTTGACTCGCTTTCGTTGGTCAACCCATTCAAGTGCATAATTCATCCACCCAAGTGATGTGTACTTGTCTGATATGAGTTCCATCATTATCAATATTTGATAAAAGAAGTGGACCAAGTCACTCACTTTAGTGGTGTTGTTATACACTATATTGACAGCAAAGCAATCGTATTGTATGATTATCGTTTTACTCTCTGATGGTACCAAATAGAGTTTATTCACATTTTTGTAAGGAAAGCATAACACATCCATCACGCCACTCACTGGCAAATTTGGAAATTGCATCTCAGTTATTTCAGTTTTCCCATTCTCGTCCGTGACCCGTTCAAAGTACCACATTTTGTCTGAGTTAAAATACTCCGAGTAATTATAAGTGAATTTGCCGACGTTCTTATCAAAAAGAAAATTGGTTTGACTCAACTTGAAGAGGGGAAGATTGTCGTTGATGTTCAGTGGTGTCTGTGGTGTTAAGCAAAATGCTTTCCTTGTGCTCCGGCTTTTTGCCAACATACAATTTTGAGTTCAAGTTTTCATGTTTTCCCATTCATTTTTGAAAAGGACTGAATTTCTTTCTTTGATTAAAAAATTTAATCAAAAAGTTTCAATGAAAACTTCGTTTGGTAATTCGTTAAAATGGACTTTGAAAAAACTAGTCAAAAATGCAAAAAACCGACAAAACGAATAACATTCTGAATAACAAAAAAAAGCATTTCACTTTTTGGGGAAGTTCCACCTTTTGGTGTTAGGGACAGGATTTGTGTACTGAGGGGGTTGTTCTTGCTTTGCCTCATAGACTTCATTGGACATTGTATCTTCGGTGTTACTTGTAGCTCCTTCCGAGTTTTGTGAATGTAGTGCAAATGGGAGGGATACATTCGTTGGTTTTTGATACTCGTCGAACCGCAAATTGCTTTCGATTTTTTTCTTTTTCGGAAGTTGAAATGGTTGGCTGATCAGTATTTGTTTGTCGACCACAGTTTCATTGATATCATTTTCAAGTTCTTTATATGAAATCCCAAGTTCGTTTAACTTGGATATTTCATTAACTCGTTGTTGTGTGTTGATTGATAATTTATACTTTACATCCACTTGAAAGTCCTTAGCATTTTCATATCTTTTGATCACAACTTTTTCAGTCTCTTGTGCGACAGGTATGTCCAAAAAGTTCAAATTCAGTAAATTCGAGTTTTGAGGTTTAGCTTTGACAACAACAATTTCATCTTGTTGCTCTTTCATTTTCATTCCCTCGATAAATTCGGTGTATCCCAATCGCAGTGCCGCTAGTAACGCATCTTCTACAGCGCCAATTTTAGCACATTGATCGACTGTTTTCTTCAATTCTTCTATGTCGATGTTCTTGCATTCATTACTCTCTGAAATTACGCGACACGCAAGTCGGCACAATGAAAGAGTCGTTTCATCCTTATTCACATTAACTCCATCATACACACATTGTAACGCAATTTCAAAGTTGTCGTTGTCACTCTTCATCGCATCGATAAACTCTTTGTAAATGGTTTGCACTGTTTTTGGATCAATGCCGACTTCAAATTGATCACTTGAATTCAACAACAAAATCCTGCAAACGGAGGAGCAATACCACTGAAAATCTGGTGTAAATTGTGAACACAAATAATACGATACTTTCAATATTTCATTCCTCACACTTCCCTTCCCAATGTCGTTCTTTAAGCTCTTTGCAATATCTAATAGACTCAACACTACACTTACTGCATCTTCCGAAGACACTACGCTCTTCAGTAATTTAATTGCTTGTATTGCAACAACTTCATTAGGGTTTTTAACAAACTCAGATATCGTCGTTATATTATTTCTACAGACAGTTGGGTCTTTCTCACTGATCACTTTCATCACATTAAGTCCACAATACACCACAAGTAAGTCATTCACTCGAAACAAATCCGCTCCGATGTTTGCAGACAGTTTCACAAGTCTGTCTGTCGCTATAGAAAACATCGCCGTTTTAATCGCCTCGACTTGCAACATTATTCCAACTCTCGTTTGCATCTTTCTGTAATTTGTGAGTAACTGGAAAATGGTTTGTTGATAATTTGTGTTCGTTGGGTTCATCACTCGAAGCAATTTTAATAATTTGACTTGGAAAAACGGTCCACAGGTATCCCCCAGAATATACCCTCTCAACTGGGCAGGTACTTTCTTCATGTCATCATATGAAGAAAACATGAGTAAATTTCTTGAAACGATATCGATCAGTCCAGGCCATATTCTATTCTCTGGTATTGTCGACGACATTATTTGTGTGATGATCGGAACAGATGACTCGACGACAAGCACAGACGAATCGACAAGTGCAAAACTTAGTGCGGATTTAATGATTGGTTGCACGTCTTTGTCCGACATCAAATACATTTTATACAGCGATCTGATAGCGGCAGCCCTCACATTTTGGTCTTTCGATTTCAGCAACAAATTGATGGAAGTGGTGTATGCTGGCATAGTCGTTGGTGTTAGGAATCGCGAGACAATTCGAAGTGCGAAGAGGGGGTGTGGCGATGTTGGGAGTAATAATTTTGTGAGTGAGTTAGTCAGAAGAAGGGTGAATTCGGAATCAGTTGATATCATCGCAGAACACGCTACTAACGCCGTTTTTTGGAGAAGAGAATTTTGGTGTTGTGTTGTGTTAATGATCATAAATACAGACTGCTCAACGTTATACCCCAACTCGTAGATAACCAACATCTTTTTGATATATTCTTTCATCGCAGAAGGATTAGTGTTGTCAAGTCCATTCCCAAGACTTTTTAAAGTCATTGAAACAAATCCATGTTCCTCATCGACTGTGTGCTTTTCTCCTATATCATGGACAAACGCACTAAACGGATTCATCTAGTTAATTATACTTTTTAAGTTCGGTCTGTTTAAGTGTCCAGAGCAATTCGTGTTGGACCGACATTGGGTGACGGGAAATATCTGAATATTTAAACTAAAGTTTTAATAATGATTTTTGTTTATTTTTGTTAAAAAATATTTTTTTTAACAATCTTTAAAAATAAAACACAATTTTCAACATCAATCTTACCTTTTAAATTGTTGATTTATTGTTCATGACTCTTGTTTGAAACCAGTCTTTGAAACGTCATTTATATATGATCAAAAATGTTTAGAAGGAGTATAATAAACTAAATTAAAACAATTAATACACATGCCACCACAACAATTCCAGTGATTATAATCCACCACAAAAGCGCACCTAGTGTTTCCACATTTATTATATTTCTGTTTTGAAAGTGATGACGAATTCTTTGCGGTTGTTGTGGTTCTTGTTCCGCCTTTTTTCTGAGATGTTTATGAATCAGTTTTCTGAAGTGTCCCTTTTGTGGTGGGAGGATTGTGGTATGTGGTGATTTTTCCATTAAACAGTGACCATCTACGATTTCAAGCGAAACTTCTTTGTGATACCTTTTGTTAAGTTTTTTGATTCGATTTTGAACATCTTTCTCCATATTTGCCCATTCCTCATTGTTTTCCAAAACAACTTGGATTGTGCCAACATTTGTGTCATGACACATGTAGTTGTCGACCACTTTGTGCATTGACAAAATATTCCTTCCATTTTTTGCGCTTAAAGTTGCTTCTGTTCTTCCATCGCAATCTCGTCATTATTTTTTTACTCAAAAAATTATCAAAATTAATTGACAATTTTCATTTAGCACTTTTAACAAGTATAATAATTTAATTATTATTATTTTAATTTTATTGGTTATTATAATCTATTAATTCAATAAATTCAAAATATTTTATAATTTTTAAACATTAATAAGTAATAAATATATTTACTATCATTGATACATTGCCAATGGATTTTTTTATTTTTAAAATAATAATTACACTAATTATTATTATTGTTCATTTGAAAACAATTTTTTTAAAATATTTTCAAATAAACTATCGGGAAACAGATGTTTGTTATTTCTATTTTTGGTACAAAAGAAAATAGGAATGGTTAAAAAATGAAATACAGAAACATACATCAAATATTGTAATTGTTATTCATTTGTTATTTTTCAAAGTAGTTAATTAATAATAAATAAACAATACAATATGTTTTGTGTGATAAAAATACATTTATTTGTTACAATTTTTTAGGTTTTTTGAAAAAGAATATTTATTTAAAAATTATTATTAAACTTATATCAAACCCCTTTGTTTGGTTAATTTAATTATATAGTCATTTAACTATTGGATTCTAATTTCAAAATCGCTTTGTATAAATGAAGGTAATTATTAATCTAAAAAAAAATAATATAGTAAAACATTAATTGTTTTTTTTTAAACGACTAGTAAAATAATTTCAACACCAAAATAATAAAACACCATGATAAAATGCTTTTTTTCATATAATTTAAAAATAAAAAATAAAAAACAAAATGCGTGTTTCTCAATTTTTTGGAATTTTTTTAAAAATGATAGAAAGGTTGGAATGAATAAACATTTAAGCCGAAAAAAAGGGGAGTTTAGTGAACCCCGTGAAAGACGAGAAATACAAAAAGTTCTGGTTGAATTTGTTTATCCTCGACAAACCGAACAATTTGAATAATCACGCAATTTCAATAGAATTTACGGTGTTAACACAATACACAAGAACACTTTTTACCATGTGTTGATTCAGGTTTGATCTCTTGAGGAGGTGCTGGTTGCTCCCCGACATACTCTTTTACTATTTCTTTCAGTATGTCCATCAAAACATTTCCGTCTGTTTGACAATCGACATCGTACCGCTTTAAATGGTACGTATCACACACTCCAACAAGTCCGCCGTTTGACGCATCCTCTTCTTTTGCCTTTGTCACTATCAAGTACCTTGCCTTTGGAGTAGATTTGCGATAAAATGGGCTGTTCAAAAAGCCGTTCAAAAACCCCGAATTGTTCTTGTCCTCCTTCGAAGCAACAAAGACGTGTATTAAACAATCGGATATGTACGAGTCGACCGTTGTCCTCGAGTTTTTTATTTGTTTGCCCGCGCAATCGCACTGCATCTCAGTTGTTGAACGTACTTCATTGCATGTAGAGCACTATACAGTTCAATTATAGTACCTTACTATAATAATAAAGAACAAACCACTTGTACAGTGAGATGCCGTCCGTCCGCCAAAATGACACTGACGGGGACCGAGTTGATCTCGTCTGTCTGGCTGTATACTGAGTCGAAACCTTCGCCCTAAGTGTTAGTACCACCGCAAAAAAAAACAAGAAAAACAAACTTTCCAAATATTTAAAATGGTTGTCTTCCCAGACCTCTCGCAGCCAATCAGACAAATCTTCACCTCCTTGTCGTGTTCAGCAGTATTCCCTTGTGACATAAAATCTGGTTTGAGATTTCAGATGTGAAAAAAGTTTCTATTTTTATGTTGTTGAAGAAAACACATTCCCATTTTTATCTTCTATTTTTACAAGATAATTTTGTTTTGTATAACATTTTTTATTTAACATAACATTTTAATAAAATGTTATACAAAATGTTATACAAAATGTTATACAAAATGTTATACAAAATGTTATACAAAATGTTATACAAAATGTTATACAAAATGTTATACAAAATGTTATACAAAATGTTATACAAAATGTTATACAAAATGTTATACAAAATGTTATTAATTAATTCGTGTTTTTATTAAAGTCGAACAATTGGGTAGAAAAATCCAAAGAAAAGTTTGAAGAGTTGAAAAAGGAAATGAAAAAGAGGAGAAAAATCATGGAAACTGAACTTGAGAAAACACAAGGCAATGGTCTTATGGCTTTTCCTTTGGATAGCCACTCTAGTAAGTAGTGAGACGTACTGTGATACAAATGATCGTTCTATAATTCTTGAGAGTCAATCGAGTTGTGCATACACACATGGATGGAGTTTTGGGACGTATGATGCACAAAAGGCGAAGTATACAGCTTTAAATATACCCGAGTATGATGTGTGCTTTGGTGACACACCATGTGACAACTTTCTATTCAGCGATAGCGGAACCCAACAATGCGTCGAAGAAATCACTATACAGAACCCGACGTGGGACGGCCATAAAATGCTTGTTATAGCGCCAAATTCATCGTTGAAGAAATTGACGATCAACCAGAAGGCAGCATCGAAGTGGTATATACACTCATTAAGTACCCAAAATGTGACTGTTGTATTCAACACGTGTTCTGGATGTAATCCACAAGCAGTTGTGTTGTGTTCTGATAACACACTGATCTACCAAAGTGCAAGCACCTCTGGTATAGTCGACTTAAAGTTCAAATCGTTTCCTCCAAATATGTTGATAGTTGGTGGTGGGACTCGAGTCTCCTATTCACAATACAATTCAAAAGCCGTTCAACAACTTCCACTTTTTGTTGGTAAGAAAGGGATACAATTGGGGAGTTTTTGTGACAATTGTAAGGAACCAAAATCTGTGTGTACTATGGGGGATTTCAAAAGGTATTCAGAAACGAGTCAAACAACATCAAACTGTCAGTGCACTCTTACTGATAATAATAAATACAATGTGGCTGATTGCCTGATGTTTTCAAGTTACTTTGCACTCACTGTTAATATTGACAATATGAAAGTCAACGGGTTTTGGAATAGTCTTAAAATCGGTTCGAATGTGAATACAATACAATCACTTGGAAATTTTGGAGTGAAGAATTGGATCACAATGGACATCACTATAACAGGTAATTTCAATGCAAATCAATTGACATGTTCTGCACAAACTCACTTTGATAATTTAACAGTTGAAACTATTGAAGGAATTGTGAACAACAAAATTTTGTTCTTCACGAAGAGTGCAAATGCACTTCCAGACACCGTCAAATTATTAAAATGTTCGAATGATGGATATAATAGAGTCGTTGGACTTGAATATGGCAACTTGTGCCAATGCACTCCAAAGAGTTATCCCGATATGATACCATTTGTCGAATCTGACTGTAATGATCTCGAAAACAAAGACTTGGTGTTGACCAATAATGTGAATATAAATGAAAATATTAAAGTGAATGGAATATACTTTAATAACAGTCTCAACATTTCTATCACATCTGAATTTGTGTTAGAAGCAAACACTTTCAATTGTGACCAACGAATCTTTGTATTTGGAAAAACAAAGATCACCACATTAAACATCAAACAAGGCTGTGAATTGATTCTCGACGCTATACCAGAATTGAAAAATGTCGAAGTCACTTCTACAGAGCAAGTTGTGTTCATTGGACCTTATTCTGACAACCTTCCAGATGGCATAGAAATAGGGTGCGATGTTAATAAAAATGAAGTGAGGTATGTTGTTAAAGGAAGTATTGTAGGATGTTATTGCACAATAAAAGAAGGAAGTGTAGATGATTCTCAATTGAATCAATGGGATTGTACTGACTTGAGTTCATCAAAAACGTTATTAGTGACGACTTCACAGTCAATGACAATTAACAAAAGGTGGAGAAATGTAATTTGCAGAGAGACGTGTTTCTTAACATTCACAACAATCGTCGAAGATCAAGTCGTTGTTTTACAAGACGCGGAACTAAGTAATGGCGAATTTAACATTCTTAATGTAACTCAAAACAACAGTCATATCAAAACAAATGAATGTGTTATTAATGAATTGGTTGCAGAACATGGATTCTTCTACACATCAACCGGTCAAACGATACCATCAAATACTTTTGCTCTTTGTGATATTTCACCTTACAGAGTCTCTAATGACAAATTGAATATTACGTGCAATTGTCATGTTATTGGTGACTCTTTTGATCTTTGGGATTGTAACGATTATTCACAGTATCGAACATTAATTGTAGATAGTGATATATCCAATCAACACTCTTGGAATATTTTAAAAACAACTACTGGTGTTACTATTAATTCAAGTGGGTGTGAGATTCAACAACTGGAAGTTACTTCGGATTTACGTTTTA
Source organism: Entamoeba invadens IP1 (assembly GCF_000330505.1). Classification (NCBI taxonomy): domain Eukaryota; phylum Evosea; order Mastigamoebida; family Endamoebidae; genus Entamoeba; species Entamoeba invadens. The sequence goes on from NW_004440383.1 coordinate 440,804, forward strand.
ATGGCAAAGATAGCGAAACAATTGTTATCAACAAAATTGTTTTTCCAGAAGTTATTCCTCAAATTTACTTTATTGGAAATATCACTGTATATAATGCGGATATAAATGAAATACCACAAGATCAAATACTCTTTTTATCCACTAACAAACAAGAATACACAATTTTTATATCTTCTTGTTTTGTGGATGGGTTCTATAGAAATAGTATGACGAATATTGGATGTAATTGTTATTTAAATGAAAACGGGTTTGAACAATGGGACTGTGTCACAAGATCAAGTGTTTTAACATTAGTTCTAACTCAAGATATAGTGTATACCAATACTGTTACAATATGGAATGCACTCTTAACAACCCAACAAGTTAAGCTTATAACACCAAAAAAACTTGTGTTTCAACTGTTTAAAGCGGAGTATGGAATTGAAGTTGATGGCGAATTATCGATCATGAGTGTCGTTATTCAAACACCAGACTTGATTTTATTTGACGTTGTATCAATTGATAGTGTTACACCATTCGGACCGAATAGTGATGTTCTCTTTGTGGCAAAGAATTTTTCTGGGAGTGCAAAGGTGTTAAAGACATGTGAAGGGGAGTATAGCCGATTCAGTCCAATTGACAACAAAATAGGATGTTATTGTACAAGTGAATATAATAATGATTCATTTTCGCAAAATGATTGTGACACATTCTCTACTGAACGAATTCTTAAAATAACGTCCAACGATTTTCAATTGAGCCAAATAAGAAGTTTTAAACAATTGGAAGTGACGAACTCACAAACAACTGTTGTTAATGGAGCGGATTTGTATATAGAAGAATACACACACGTGTACCCCGTCATATTTAAAAATGTCATCAAGATGGGTATTCTTCACTTCGAAAAATTGAATGGAAAAACGGCATTTCTTCAATTTTACAATCCTATTAATATAACAACAATTAATACAACAAATGTTGATCAAAGTGATTTACTTTTTGTTGGTCCAAAAGAATTTGACATGAAACGTGTTAAGTCAAGTTCTATTGAAGTTGTTTGTGACGATGGAAATACCTCGAGGTATGGGGTAGTTAACTCACAGATTGGGTGCTTATGTTCTGCTCATACTATTGGTGAAGAAGCAGATTACGACGTTTCGGATTGTGCATTTTTCGACACGACAAAAAATCGCGACTTTGTCGTGAATGGGATCGTTTCTATTACAAAGGAAACGCATTGGAGAGATATGTATATCCAAAGCACAGAAAGTGCAGTGAATGGAAATTCTCAAATTTCATTTGTCACTTGTAATTTCTCTGACATAACAATTGACATCAGAGTGGCACAATTTGAATGTTCTTATGGCGTGTTATTTCACAACTCTCAAATAACACTCAGTGGTATTTTAACGGTAGACAAAATGAGTTTTCAAGGAAGTGGTAATTTGGACAAGAACGTGCTTATAGAAGTGTTGAATGGTGGAGTGAACATGAGTGATTTCATAGCGGAGAATTTGGACGATTGTGTTGATTTATTGGGAAGCAACAGTTCAATAAATTCTACTATTCAAACCACTTCAAATTATGAAGTGTTGAATATTAACAACAAACAATTAGTCAGAGTGTGTCAAATGAATAACAGTGTCACAACAGCGACTTGTGTAGTTTCTTCTGAGAAATTAAGTGAAGCACGTTATGAAATGGTTTACTGTCCCTGTGTTGACATTGATTGTTTCTATCAAGTTGGTAAAAAGATTGATTTGGAGTGTACACCAATACAAATGAAAACCAAAGAACCAGAAATTGAAGTTTTGGAAGTTGGAGAAGTGACGTTTGGAGGAAGTAGTGGAATTATTGTTGACTCTGTTTGTAGTCAAAACATTTTGAAATTTGACAAATTAAAATTTCTTAAAACATATACCTTGTTGAATGCACTAAATCTTGATGGAAATTATATCGAACTTCTTTCATTGCAGTCTGACATCAAAATCACTTCGGATATGACAATCAACACAACAGAATACAATTCAAAACCAATTACAATTAGTTCATTTGTTAATGAAATTACTTTTAATTGGATCACATCACATGACAATTACACAGAAAGTGTTTTAAAGACCGAAGAGAGTGTCACCCCATTAACAATACAGTTTGGTGAAGAAATAGATCATACAACATATCCAACGTTGTTTGTTAGAAATGTAGGAAGACAAATAATTTCAACGCATTCATTTACATGTGGAAATCAAGCAATAATTCTTGGTCAAAATGATACAAATGATGTTTGTGAATACTTTGGACTATCACACCAGAAGTGTGTTGCTGTCAACAACGAAGTTTATAACACTGAAAATGGACAACGAGACTTTTCATGTCCATGTTTAGTTGAAAACTTTGATTGTGTCATTAAAATCACAGAAGACTACGTTTCAACCACTTTTGACATGTGCAACACAACTCCATCACGAGTAGAAATATGGAAAGGCTTGATAGTCAACGGGTTGAAGAACAAAGTAGTCGCCTTGGATATCAAACAGGGTGATACCACCTTTTATCTAGTTGATTCAATGGTCTATCTTTCATTCAACAACAATTCACTAATAATGTTTTCTGCTATGAATTCATTACTTGTCTCAACCACTCCTCTCATATTCACACGAATGGCAACAAACTCTATACAACGAAAATACACTCAAAATGAGACTTGGTTTTCTGTTCAACAAGGAGGATCTTGTGAATATGCCTCAGTGAGTACGTCTGTTGAATGTCTCATGTGTGCACGTAAGTATTACTTAAAAGAAGGAAATTGTTACGAAAGTCAAAAAATGCCAAATTGCCTGTCTACTGTTAATTCAGAGTGTTATAATTGTGAAAATGGCTTCTATTTAGTAAATGAGAGCTGCCTCAAATGTATTGAAATATTTCCAGATTGTCAAAGCTGCAACCAATATGAGTGTTTGGCATGTCAAAACAACACTTGGTTGAATGAAAACAACACATGTGTTGATGACACCTCATTTGCAAATTGTGAAGTTCAGGGTGGTGTTTGTCAAAAGTGCAATGACGCGTTTTGGTTCGACTTTACAACACAAAAATGTGAGGAATGTAGCAGTGGGTGCGCCAAATGTACAAATTTGACTGTTTGTGAATCGTGTTCTATAGGTTATCAAAAGGATGAAAACTTGTGTATTCTGTCACCAAATTCATCAGAAGTAGTATGGTGTAATGTCATATCATGTGAATATGGGTTTTATGTGGTTAACTCAACATCAAATGATACAGAGAGTGCGTTTTTATCATCAGAAGGTCCAAACTCTATATGTGGGCAGACTCATTGTGTTTCTTGTGCGCATTTAACACCAAATTGTAAATATTGCGACACCGCATCGTGCTATTTATGTGAAGAAGACTTCGTTTTACAAGACTCTCAATGTGTCAATAAAAGTGTTACACACTGCAAAGATATTCAAATCGAAGAAAACACAACAACAATTGAAAACTCCAAATGCAAAGAGTGTGACAACTATTATTATCTCAATGATTTGGGCCAATGTACTCAATGTGCAAAAGGGTGTTTGGTGTGTCAAAATAGCACAGTGTGTGATCGTTGTGATAGTAAACATATTAAAAGTGGTAACAAGTGTGAGAAATATAACAACACGACGCTCATAAATATCAACTGTAAAGAGGTGAAAATAGGAATGTGTACACAATGTGTTGATGATTACTATTTTCTTCCAAATAGTAATACATGCAGCAAATGTGAAACTCCGAATTGTGCTATGTGTGTTAATAACACTTGTTATAATTGTGAGACTGGTTATTTCATTAACGACTTCAATGAATGCATTTCATCAAACAACTCCAATTGTAAAATTCCGTTTTTGAATGATATTGGGTGTGTTGAATGTGACGATGGCTTCTATCAAAAGGAGATCAAATGTTATAATTGTTCTGAGCAATATCCAAATTGTCTGAGTTGTGTTGAAAACAATTGTCTGCAATGTGGAGACGACTATTTTGTGAATGAAGGAGGTCGATGCGAGAGTGTTGATGCCTTATTACATTGTGTTACAATCGACTATTATCATGGATGTAGTGAATGTGAGAATGGATACACTTTATCCAGATATAAGTGTGTACCGTGTGCTTCGCATTGTAACTTATGTAGTCAAATAGACTGTCAGTTATGCGAGGAAAACTATGTCAAGATGAATAACAACACGTGTATATATTACCAATCCATTCCACATTGTGAAGAGAGTAATGGCGTTATCTGTGTTTCATGTTCAACATTATACAAATCAGCAGATACATCATGTCGACTGAACGTTGTCTCCATATTCTTTTTAAGTGTTTTTTGCATTATCCTTCTTCTAGCTCTACTCATTGGAAGTGCTGTACTTATATCATATAACGTTATTAAGAAGAAGAAACCAATTGGAAGTGGGTATGTCAATATAGACAGTGGTATCACCACTTTTCCAATGAAATACAGTACAATCAAATTTATAAATCTGAACCCATCCTCCTCAGTGTTATTTGACAAACGCAGTCTCTTGTTTGAAGGTGGGCTTGAGAACATTGGAGTAAACGTAGAGTCACGAACGCTTTTCTGTATAGCGAACCCTTCACGTAAAAAGGTCTTTGTGACGATCACTTGTATTGAGACGAAATACCCCAAATTTCAAATGCGGTTTGAACCAAGCACGGTCTGCATTCCGGAGCACCAAGCGTGTGAAATTGAAGTCTTTGTGAAACCGTTGTGCTCTTCACATGTCAGTGATTATGTAGTAGTCTTGTCCCAAGAGCTTCAAAAGAAAGAGTCCACCACAGATGTGATTCCATTCAATTACACCACAAAGTTATCGACTCGAATCGATCCAGATGAGTTACTTTGTCTTCGAAAAATAGGAGAAGGAGGGTTTGGTGTTGTGTATTATGGTTCATTCCATGGCAACGAAGTTGCAATTAAGAAAATGAAGCAGATGGAAGGTGTTGGGAATAGCCAATGTGAAATTGATGAATTTGAAGCCGAGGTTTCCATGCTCGACAAGTTTAGAAGTGAGAATATCGTCTTTTTCTATGGTGCAGTTTTTATTCCAGATAAGATCTGTATGGTAACTGAATATGCCAAATATGGGAGTCTCAGAAACTTAATGAAGAGCAAGAGTGAGATAGTCTTCGACTTGAAATTGAAGATCTTAAAAGACTCCACAAAAGGTATTCAATATTTACACCGAAATGGAATAGTCCACAGAGACATCAAACCTGACAATATCTTAATCTTTTCATTGGACTCTAATGTCGTTGTTAACGCTAAACTGACTGATTTTGGATCATCAAGAAATATCAATATGCTGAAGGCCAATATGACATTCACTAACTCAAAGGGATCTCCAGCTTATATGGCTCCTGAAGTACTCAACCAAGAACGGTATGGAAGTCCGGTCGACATCTTTGCGTTTGGAATAGTCATGTATGAGGTGTGGACTTGGAAAACGGCATATGCAAATGACGACTTTAAATACCTGTGGAAAATTGCAGACTTTATATGTGATGGGAAACGATTAATGAAACCAAGTACTATGCCTGAGTGGTATTATATTATCGTTAACAAGTGTTGGCAAACCAATCCACTTGATCGAATGAGTATCGAAGAGGTGATAGAAATGCTAGACTTCGGGATGAATGCGTTCTTGTAATTAATTATCACTTATTTTATTTAATAATATTATTATAATATTAATATTATAATAATACTATAATAAAACTATTATCGTGAGTAAATTACTTTTGTGCTTCAGTCTCTTGTGGTTGAGCTTCTTCACCGTTTTGGATGAAGTCTCCAAACGTCAAGTCTTTGTCTTCTTTCTTTTCTTCTTTAACAACTTCTTTTACTTCTTCCTTCACTTCCTCATTAATTTCTTCATTCTTCTCTTCAACGACTTCTTGTTGCACAACAACGTGCTTCATTTCATCTTTTTGTTGTTCAGAAGGTTGTTGAATTGTCTCTTGAGAAGCTTCTGGTTTAATAATATTTTGTTCGAGGATTAAATCTTTTTTAAACCCATTAGGAGCGGGAGTTAAGAAGTCCAAATTGACGACATTGACAGGTGGAGTGATTATACAGTTCACAGGTGGTTGATTGCTTCTAAAGAGTTCAATTTCGAACATATAGTTCTTTTTATCTCCTTGGATATTAAAGAAATCAAAGGAGAGGAAATAGGAGACGGTGAAGATGTTTCCAACGTTCTTCATCGACGGTGACAACGGCAATTTTTTCAAGAAGATTCTAATAGGCACAATGTCATGACCAGCTAACGCCCCATCTACCAATTGCATAGTCTTCAATGGTTTTGCAATCTTTTCCGTCATAGGTTTCCCGGGAATTTGAACAAATTCCTTTCTGACCAAAGTCAGATCTATTTTGGATAAAGCAAAGTCAATATTAGTAACAGCCAAACTTCCCATAAGGACATCATCTATAGCATAGACGTTTTTCGTCAACTTCAATTGGAAATTGGACGTCGAGACTTTTATAGTTTGATCGAGACTTTGAGTCATTGGGGGGGTATTAGGTACAACAAAAGCAATTTCAGTTTCCACGGGACTTGATGGCGATTTCGAAAGGATGTTCACTCGGAGGACATACTTCAGTCTCATGAAAGCACCACTGAACGATTCGTATTGCTTCAATGGAGCAAATTCAAAGGGATACATCACTTTTTGACTGGTCAACACTCCCGGTCCGCACAAATCAACAGACATCTCAACAACATTTTGTGGGCGAAGGCCACTTTGGCATTCTACTCATGAAAACTATATTATTATAATAAAACTACTATAATAAAATACTAAATAAAGACAACAAAGATAACATGAAACAAACCAAATACACCAGACAAGACCAGTTTAATCCCATTGTGTTGGAGTCCTTTTCTTAAGTTCGACATTTCTAATAACACTTTCCCTTTGATCGGGTCTTGAGGACCAAAGACCAACAATTGGACTTCTTGTCCTTTACGTTCGACAATCACTTTTTGTCGCAAGTGGTCGTCCTCAAACATTATTTCAGCACCACTTGGCTTGTTCGCACCACCAAACCACGACTGCTAGTTAGTATCTTTCCTTAGAACCAAGAGCATTCCACAAACCATCTTCTTCTATATAAAGTTCTTTTTAAGTTCTCTTAGAAAATTCGGTTTACTCTTCATTGAACTTCTAAAATGTTATTAAAAATGTTTTATTATAACGTTCAATTAGTCGGCTTGTTCATGCTCATAGACCTCGCCTGCGCACTACGCTTCTTAATCCCCATCGGTAGAAACCCAAGAACGCTCAGCTTCTGCTTTTTCGTTAGTACTTTCCTTTATACAACCAACCAAAAACGTGAAAAATTAACGAGTAAAAAATAATGAAAATTTTATCTCAATTGAACGAAAATTATTAGCGAGCTGTTTCCAAAAATTCAAAACAGCTCGTTAAATAACTTATTATGAAAATTACACCGTTAATTTATTTCATAAATTTGATGATTTTCCGTGTTGGAGGACAAACTTCTGTAGGTTCCTGTTCTTTATCTTTTGAGGGGGGGTTATCTCGTGCTTGTTGCATGATGAGTTCCTGAGTTTTAGCTTGGACCACATTTTTCTTAGTTCTGACCTGTGATTGGAGTTCGAAAATCTCTTCGCGGACCTTCAGTACTTTGAGTTGATATCCTTCGACAACGCCATCGAACTTTTCGACGAGTTGCCTGATGTTGTTTTCGTCTTGGATGTCGACAATGACATTTGGGAATTTAGGTCTGGAGACCCCAATTGTACTTGCAAGTGTTCCGTCGATATCGACTAACATCACAAGTTGTTCGAGCATATCGGTATGTCCTCTTCTCCTTAAGAAGTCACAAAAGGACTTGAACTTTTCTTGGTTCGTGGTTGCAAATTTGTTAATTTGAAGAAGAATGTCTTTAGTGGTCCCAGACAGCAAAGATGGCCGGATTGGTGTTTGTACAACAACTTGTGGATTTGTCGAGTTTTCTGAGACACTTGTTAGTAATTCAGTCACGTTGGGATACATCTTGACGACAAATTCAGTGAAGGGTTCCATCAACTTTTCTTGGAAAGGCTTTGCTGGTTGGTTCACACATGCTTGTGTGATCTTAGTGATTAAGACAAGTGTTCTTAAAGCAATTGGTGATGGTTTGGTGAGTTTAGTAGAGAACTTTTGAGGAGTCAGCAAGACCGGATTTAACAGTCGCAAGAAGACAAAAGCGCCGACAATTTTCAAGGCTTCGACATCCCCATATTTCGCTTTAACAGCTTGTCTCACGCGTGTAAAAGTGTATGTCAACTCGGGTGGAAATTTTTGTGATAAGTGTGTGACCTCCTCGAAAAACTTGACAACAAATTTCGTCACATAAGAAACGTTTTCTCGACATTTAGTCTCGTCGACCTTCGTAGGGTCGACTTCCAAAGGTTCTTGAATAGCGTTGATCTCTACCAATAATGGATTAATATATTCCATTAACAATTCTTCTGTTAATTTTCGACATAAAGCTGCTGTGACATATGTGACACCTTTATTTGATCGAAACAATTGTGTTTCTGACACTATAGAATAAGTCCAACTCCTTACCTTTGTTAATTGATAAATCAATTTCTTTTAATATATTTATAATAACAACAAACAAGTGTACTCAACCTCTTCGGAGAGTTGATCTCCTAATATCCCGCAAAGAATTCCTCGGTCATAAATGAGCTTCAAAAAGTTGTCCCAAAAAATCGGGTTATCGTCGGTGTATTCCCTTACTACCGTTTTCACAAAAAAGTAGTCGAACGTTTGACATATCTACTTATCAACACTTTCTTTTTTAAAAAATTATAGATATCAAACTCTCCAAAATGTTAAAACGCTTGTATTATCTTGTCTTGACGGAGACATTTCTCTTTACTTTTTGTAGTTCTACAAACTTCAAAATAGAAGTTATTTATTTAGCACGTTTTTATATTTTCTTTATTAAATTCAATAGTTTATTTATTATATTTTTATTAGTTACGTATAGTTTCAAACCTTTTGATTATAAGTTCCTTCAAAAATGACGAACTTGAAATGATCGCATATCCGCACTACGTAACTCACTTTCTTCAATTTTTCTTTCATTATTCTAGCAAACAATTTATTGACACCTTTTTGTATTTGAGCATCAACTCTTAATCACATATAAACCACTTATGAGTGTTAAAGAGTCGCACTATAAACTTGAAAACTAGCCAATCCCTTCAATTTGCACTTCGTTTTGAAAACAAAAACCACAAAGCTTAGATGAATTTAACGAAGTGAGCAGAGACCCACCCTCTTGTCCCATCCTTCGTTTCAGCACCGAGCCATCCCTCAGGGTCTTGGTCATCAAACACAATAAGTTTTTGACCTCTTTGAATACTCAGTTCAGTCTCTGCTGACGCTTCATAGTCATGTAATGCTACCGCGTACTTCTCTGGGGGTGTACACTTTCTTATATCGTTGTCAAATATTTCGTCATCTCCGATGTTGTCGTCTTCATACTCTTCTTCGCCTTCTCCCTCAACGTACTGTTGATCTTCGGGGTATTGTTCTTCGCCCTGTTCATCATAATATTCCTCTTCTTCTTGCACTTTTTGATTGATCGGAGCTGCTGCGAATGCACCACCTCTTTGTTGTACAGGGGGTGGTGGTGGTGCTTGTTGTTGAACTGAGACAGTAGCGTATCCTCTTTGTTGAACAGGTGGGGGTGGTGGAGCCGATGTTGCGACACTATTTCTAGCAGGGGGTGGAGGAGCAGCAACAGAGAATTGTGAAGTTGGAGGGGGAGGGGGCGCAGCAATTGGTGTTGTTTGTATTTGAGGAGGTAATGGAGCTGTGTCGAACCCGTCACGAGGAGTCGAAACTGGTTCTGCCTTAGCTTTTTCCTTTTCTTTTTTATCTTTATGTTCGTGATGTTTGGAGTGTTTTTTTCTTTCCAAAGGGGGGAGTCCTTTTGATTTTCTGACTTGGTTAATAAGTTTCCGGAAATTTTCACGCCAGTATTCTCCTTCTTCTTCGCCGTCGACTATTAATTTCCAAGTACGTTTTTCAGTGACTAATTGGAAACCATAACGCATTGATCCATCTTTATCTTTGTTTCTAGTTGTTATCATATCAGTCACTTGAGACATATCTATGTGACCTTTAAGTGTTGTGCAGGAGTCATTGGTATAATAGTCGAGTCGAAATGGATTACGGGGAGTGGTCTGAAACCATCTCTTCTTCCAACTCTTATGTCCTCCACCTTGCTTTGTCACCCATCCACGTACTGCAGGAATCGAGTCTTCTTCAACATCGAAACTCATTTGATATTTTTATATTTTCAAGTTCTCAAGTGTTATTTCTTTTTTTCTTCAGCTTTTTTCTTCTCCAAAAAGAAAACAGAAAAGTTGGTCTTTGCTGTTTTCATTGGAAGGAATAATCGGGAGTTTGGTCTAAGTATTCCAGTATTTCACGCCGTCTTTTTTGCACTATATTTACTAACTAGAAGCATTATTTGGATATAGTCTTGGACCGACAGATTTTACTTTGATTCTCTTGATCGTTATAGTTATCATAATTTATTGTTATATATACTATAATTAATTATACTTGACCAAGAACAATGACATGTTAGTATATGTTGCCTTTTCTAGTATATTATTTTAAGGATTATATTTTGTGTATAAAACAAAGAGGAAAAACTGAATTATTGAATAAATACTTATTAGCTTGTTTTCCCAAGTGTGACTGAAATATGTTAAATTTATTGTTTGGACATTTTATTCTATGTTTAAACTTGCAGAAAGCAATCTTTACAATAATGTTATAAATAAATTTTATATTTATTAGTTTATATATTATTTTTTAAAACTAAAATGGCAACTTATTTTTATTTTTTTACCAATTTGCAAAATACACTACATATAAATAAAACTTCAAAAAAAAATTCGTTAAAAGTGATTTAGTTATAGTTTATTTTATAGTTACTCTAAAACAATTGAAACTATACTAAATTACCCAAAAATGTTTTTAGCCCTTTTATTGAACTTAAAAATAGGGTGATACATTTCTGTTTGTAAATATCTCATAGTTTTGTGTAAACTATCTATAATGATTTTTATACTATTGTATTTTATTATTTGATTTAAAAAATTACAGATAAAAATCATAATACAAAAAAATGATAAATATTTTAATACTTAATAGTTAAATTAATTTAAAAAGTATTGTTCAATTTACTAATGATTACTTTTTTGTCCAATCAAGTTAAAAAATAAAAAAATTTTAATTTCCTAAAAATACATTTCTAAAAAGGGTTTTTGATACACAATAAAATAATTATACTATAATTGAAAAAGTAACTATAATAATAGAATTTGTTTACTATATTAATTTAAACTTTAATTACGAAACTATAATATAAGTATTTATAGTTAATTTTTACTATTAGCAAACTGCACTATTATTATAGAGTTAAAGTTTGATTTGGTACAAACTTGACTAAATAACAAAAATTGTAAATTTATTTCTTCGACGTATTGATTAAGTCGATAAGTGGTTGTGCGACAGGAGTCGCAGGGGATGTGATAAATGGATGCCACAAGAGAGTGACTGCGTCTGGCCGTTGTGTGTAGTCGAATGTCAAACACTTCCCCACAAAGTCGACAAGTTGTGAGCTCCACATTTTAGGGTTTTTAAATCCCGGTATTTTTTGTTCAATACATTGCAACAATTGGTCGAAAGAAGCGACTTGTCGGTTAGGTGGATTACCTTCAGCCATTTCAATGACAGTAATTCCAAGTGACCAAATGTCCGTCTTATTATCGTAGAATGATTTTTTAATCACTTCAGGTGACATGAATAAAGGGCTTCCAATGAAGTCGTCTGCCTTCTTGTCCTCGTTATCTTTGTATTGTTGTGACACACCAAAATCAGCCAATTTGACTTTTCCATCCAAAGACAACAAGATATTACCCGCTTTAATATCGTGGTGGATGATTTTAATACTATGCAAATAGACCAACCCTTTCAGTGTTTCATTCAAGACATACCGCATTTGATCCTCATTTAAATTCTCCATCGTCTTCTTCATCAAATCCTTCACACTCCCTACCGCACACAAATCCATTAAAATCCAGAGAGTCTTTTCGTCAATTTTGATCGTCCCATAGTAACTCACAACATTCGATGATCGGCACTTTTTCAAAATATCTATTTCACTCTTTAATGCGTCCGTCTGCTGCTTCTCTACTGTCAATATCTTAATCGCCATTTCAAAGTTGGACTGTCGGTGGACGGCTCGATACACCGTACCAAAACTGCCGGTTCCCAACACTTCTTTTAAACAGAAAATTTCGTTTGGATCACTCCCCGATGTGTCCCACTCCAAGTCAAAGGTGACATGTTGCAAGTGTTGGACATTTGTAGGCGCACCAGTGCACTCTCTTTGAATTAAGTCTGCCCAAGTCTCGAGTTCTTTAGGGTCTTGTGACGTGAATTGATACTCTCCTTCACTTGTCCTGATCTCCAAGTACTCATCGCCCTTCGGTCCTTTCGTCAATTCAACTCGTGCTAACAACAAATCGAAGCACCCAAATGGCACATTCTTGTCTTTCCCATCAGGCTTCTGGTCGAAGTAAAACAACTTGTTTCGCGTTAAAACACACCATCGCTTCTTTCTTGTTTGCATCTTCTTCAACTTCTCTTTCAGAAGAAACCCCTCTTTGACGATGTTTTTACGATCTTTGTACTCGTCCGTAATGAACGAGTCGGTGTACATCTCTCTCCCCATCATCTTGATCATATCGCTCAACATCTTCTTCCACTTCTCATATTCCTTGAGTGTTGAAAATTTGACTGATCGCTGATTATTCAAATGAACAAAAGTGAACTCTTTCTCCGCCGCTATGGTTAACACTTTGGACTCGTGGATATAAAATTCAAACAAGCTTTCACTCTCCGCGGGAGAGTCGAAGCAAAAGACAGTCCCCGAGTTCATCATTAACCAAGCCTTTGTTTTCTTATTCACAAGTACAACAGAGAAGTCGGTGGATTCTTGGATCATTTTCATCGCTACTGTAGAGACTACACAGGGTTCATGCTCGACTAAACACTTTTTCCACGACAAATACTCTTCTTCACTTTCACAAGCAAAGTGATATAAAGCGGGTTTGTTCTCGTACGAGAACACAAATTGCTTTTCAGAATCACTGCCAAGGAAATTAATACAATCTTCTTTAATTTGCATCTTCCCGATGGGGATCTCGTCTTTCGGATTGTTATAGTAAAACAAGAACCCACGACAAAGAACAACCCACCGGCGTTTCCACCCCGAAACAGTCGATAATTTCTTTTTGAGTAAAAACCCAACCTTGTCGGAGTTCAAGTAGATTTGCTGATAATCTTTCTCGTGGGGAACTACACGTGAAAGTCGCGCCATAGCCAACGGTTTATTCAATCCTTTCACTTCGATCGTGTCGTTATCCCCAATACCATAAAAGTCAAGTGTGTTCGTCTCAACAAGTTTAATCCCATCGTTGAAGCACGAAAATTCATACGCTTTTTGCTCTGTGTTGAGACCGCCGCGAATTTGAGCTAATATATCGGAGATCTTCGTCGACTTCATTACTTGTTTTTCAATATCCTTTGTCTTGTTATCTAATTGCAGTGATATCTTGATCGTGACGGGCTTTGGAGGTTCACTCATCGTCTGTGGATCTCATAATTCTTACGACATTTTTTGGCGTTTTTTGATGGATTTGGATATTGACCTTTTTATGAAAATATTTTAGGTATTCTCCATTTCATTGATAGGTTGAAATAAACTAATTTTACTATATAATGTTGGATTGGAAAAACGATTGAATTTGGAAAAAAATTTGTTTCACTCAACCAAAAAATTCCAAATACTTGCAAATCTTCTTCTCGCAAGAATTGTACTTTTTGTTCTATAATTGGGCAGAACATCTTTTTATTTTCAAGTTCATTCAAGTATGGTTTATATTACTATTATTTTATCATTATTTTATCATTAATTCTAAATTTGAGCTTAACATCACTATTTTGCTCGTTTTAATTGTCACAATCCCCAATATAATACTTCAGTTATAATATAATTAACTATTATTATTAAAATTGTTTATAATTTGTCTTTACCATACCATTAAAACTAATTATTAATTTGTAAATAAAAAAGAGTGAATAAGTAAAATCTAAATAAACGGAAACTCATTCAATCAGTAGAATATGTATTATTAAATATAGAATTAGTAATAAATGAATTTATTTTATTTGTTTCTATTAAAAAAATCTTACAAAGAGTATTATAAATAATAATAAACAAAACTATAAAAATTGGTACACTTTTGAAAGGAGATGTAACATTAATTTATAACTATATTTATAATAAATATATGGTACAATTAATAAAATAATACTAAATGACTTGTTTACTCACTAAACTCAAATTGTGTGTCGTCACCCAAGTGAACTGTTTCATTTTTGTGTTTTTCGCTTTCTGTTATTTCAGGTTGACTCTTTTGCTCGGGACTTTTCATCTCGACTTCGAAGACGTCGTCCATTCTTACCTTCCGTTTATTAAACACGCCATTCAACAAGCCAAGAGGAAGTGTAACCAACGCCAATGCAATACAAATAATCCACTGCACAAACCCAATTCCAGGCGATGATTTTACACCGAAGGTTGCACCAGAAAATACAACGATTCCGATTTGAACTAATATTTGAACCAATTCGATTCCGATGAAAATGGTGTTTGTGAAAATTCCTTTGAACACGTCTGTCTCTCCGTTGACCCTCCGCGAGTTGACCTCGTTGAATATTTGACAGAAAACAAATGTATTGAAAATGATTGTCTGAAGCGTTTTAGTGTCTTCAATAACATCATCAACAGGGTGCGCCTTCCCATCAGAACATTGATATAACTTGCCAGGATAGTCTTCTATAACACTCATATACCCACATGGCGCGTTGATTATCGACATTAATGACCCAAAGAAGAGTAATGTGAGTAATATGAATAATTGGTACACAACTTGAATAGCTATTTTAATGATCATCTGCTTTGAAAGAAGGCCATCAGTACGCTTGAATGGCTTTCTCTTTAATAACTCCATTGTGGGCTTTTCAGTGCCGAGAGCTAAAGCAGCCAATGTGTCCATAATCAAATTCACCCATAACATTTGCATCGAGTTCAGTGGTGATCCCATTTGACATATTGAACCAATGACACACAATGCCAATGCAGAGATATTCACAGTCACTTGGAATTGAATGAATTTACGAATGTTGTCATACACACACCTTCCCCACACAACGGCTTTGACAATCGAATTGAAATTGTCATCAAGAATAACTATATCGGCAGCTTGTTTGGCAACATCAGTACCTCTAAGACCCATAGCTAATGCAACATCGGCTTCTTTAAATGCAGGAACATCATTTGTCCCATCACCAGTAACTGCAACGACTTCCCCACTAATAAGTAACCGTTCTACAAGTCGCTGTTTGTCTTGTGGACTACATCGCGCTAAAATTTTTAGACGCGGGAGAACACGATCGAGTGTTGTGTTGTCCAACTCACTGAAATATTTCCCCTCCATCGCAATTTCGCTTGAAGCAACATCAGACTTGCCATCGTATATTTCACATTCGTGTACAATACCACATTCTTTCGCAATACTAATCGCAGTCGAGACATGATCACCAGTAACCATCTTAACACTGATACCAGCTTCTACACAATTTTCAATCGCACCTGGAACTTCATACCTCACAGGATCACTGATGGCAACAACACATATTAAAGTACTCTCTTGACCCGAAATTCTCTCTTGAAGATCTTTCCTTTCAGACTCTTCAGGCTTTAAATGACGATATGAAAGCGCGATAACTCGTTTACCCAAGGAGAACCAGTTGTTGACACATTCGTTGATGTCTTGGCGATGCTCTTCAGTTAAATCAACCTCTTCGTTATTACTGTTCAAATAATTGACACAGTCGGCAATGATCATTTCGGGAGCTCCTTTGCTATATAAAACGTTGTCGACGATCGTATCCATTCGCTTACTCTCGGAAGTGAATACCCATTGTCGCGATATCTCATAAGACGTTCGTATAGTCGAGCACGATACACCCAATTTCTTGAGAAGGAGTAACAAAGCGCACTCCGTCTTGTTTCCGATAGTTTTATTATCTGTTGTTATATTAGAAGAGAGTGATGAATTCAGGGAAGCATTCATAGTCAACGCCTTTTGTATTTCGGCTGGTAAATGGAAGTCTGCAGTGACTTCAATAGAGTTGTTGTCGACCCAAATAGCTGTTACATTCATTCGATTCTCTGTTAATGTTCCAGTCTTGTCACAGCACTAATCATTAATTCACATCTTTTAAGAACGCTGTATTAAAAACAAACTATACAAGTGGCATTCGACATCGTCTCACACGCTTTCAGGTGGCGCACCAAATTATTATCTTTGCACATCTGTTTCATTGAATATGCCAACGACACAGTCACCGCAAGAGGTAACCCTTCTGGCACCGCAACAACTACAATAGTGACTGCTATGATGAAGTAATCGACCAAATCGGTTATTCTCCACCAATTGAAATTGGCGGGGTCACATTTATCACCGTCAACTTTTGGATCACACAACTTACAATGATCACCTTTTAAGACATATCCATTGAACGTAACCGCTTTGTAGAACCACCACAAACTTAAAACAACAAAGACTACACCAGCACATAACATCCCCATTTTCCCAATTAACTCGGCTAAATCGTCAAGCCTTTCTTGTAATGGAGTTGGGCGTTGTTTATCTTTGTTGACGTAAGCCTTCAGTTTTCCCCACTGTGAGTTCTGTCCAACGGCCACAACAACCATTGCACCAGTGCCGTCCGTCACTGTACATCCAGACAAACACACAAAATTCTCTTCAGATTTTTTACAGGCAACACTGGGTATCAGTGGAATAGTTAAATAATACTATAATGATAGTATAATGGAACAAACCTTTCACCAGTCATTTCAGACTCATCGATTCTTATTCCACTTCCTTTCAAAAAGACTCCATCAGCTGGTAAAACATCACCGACTGATAGAAAGACGATATCACCAACAACAAGTTGAGATGATGTCGATTCGGTTGGGATACCATTTCTTAATATTTTAACAGAGCAGTCCGTCTCTCTTTCGGCAATTTCAATAAATTTACTTTGCTTTGAGTAGTCATTCCAAGCACCTATAAGACTCACTGCAAGGACAGCTGTTAATATGGCAAATCCTTCATAATAATCGGACCCGCCTTCCATGTCAACTATGTTGGGGCACTCACGTTTTGCGTGTGGGACAATGGCTGCAAGGATAAGAGAAACAACAGCAGAAGCAATCAAGATGAGAAGAGTTTGGTCGGAGAGGGCTTCTTTCCATATCTCAAAGAAAGATTGACGTTCAGCAGGAGGAAGAAGGTTGTTGCCATATTGTTGGACACGTTGAGAAATAGTCTCGTCTGATATCCCAGCCTTCTCATCTACATTAAGAGAGGAACATATACCTTTGACACCACCAAGGCGTTGAAAAGTGTCGAAGTCGCGATGCTCTACCATGTCAGACAAATCAGTTCCACGGAGGGGAAAGTGTAAAGTCGAGTCGATATGTCCTCGTTGCGGTTTAGTGGTACGTTGCATTCACTTTTTCTATTATGAGTTCATTTAAATTTTGTCGCATCACTTATAAAAAATGTTGGATTGAGTGTTTGTGAAAGCATTTTTTGATTCATTGTGATTTGTATCATAGTAATTGAAATGTTTTTAATTAAATTATAGGTTTGAGTGCGTTTGGTAAAACTGTTGGTCTTTTTCAAAACATTTTAACTCATTTTTTTAATTTGTTTAAGAAAAAGTCAAATTTAAGTATAGTTATTGTTATGATAAAGTAGCTATAATCATTAAATTAATTACTATATATTTATAGCAATTTGTATAATTTTTATAAATTTGTCCATTATTTAAAATATTAATTATTATTTTTTATTAAAAAAAATGGATATAATAAAACCAATCAAAAAATGATAATTTTTTTAAAAAGATTCATATAAATAAAAAAAAAATAAAATGAAAAATGATGATTAACTTTATTTATAGTAATATTTATAATTGTTTTATAGTTTTATTAAGAAAAACAAGAGTTTTTCTAATAATAAAGTAATACTAATAAAAGATTAACAAATAAACAAAGCATTTCTTGTTAATTACAGAAGTTCCAAACTCATCATATTCTGATTTACTCACTTTTTCGTTGTCAAATAATGAGGTAGACCCGATGATTGAAGCTCCGATCCAAGCACTATATTTTTGTGCAATATCTGTATTTTCGATCACTTTGGTTTTGTAATTTTGTGGAACTAAGGTACTCATTTCCTTCGAGATTCTTATGGACAAGTTGTCGAACATTGAAGATCCTCCTGTGATCACCAAGTTCATGAACAACGATTGCCTGATGTCAGCGCCGCATTTCATAATTGAGTTGTATATGTTCTGATGTATTCCCAACTCTTCGGAACCAATTGTTGAAGGCTGCAACAGTGCTTCTGGGGCCAAGAACCTTTCCTTTCCAATTATTAAGCGTTCTCCATCTGGGAGCATATACACCTTTTCAACCTGAGTTGAGGACTTTTCAATTTCTTCATTAAAATTGGATGCAAAATAACACATATGTTCTTTGATGTCTCTTGCAATGATTCGGTCAAAATGGGTTGTTTTGAATGGTTCATTGTTGGCCATAACAGAGTTGAAAATGAAATCAGTGATCTCTTCCCCTCCAATATTTATTACTTTTGCAGAATTGGGAAGAGGATAACCCTCATTAAACGATACAAAAGATATCACCCCATCACCCATCTCCACTTCAGTGATTGTTGCTCGACAAGTTGTGTACATTGAAAACCCATTTGTCGTTCCAATATAAAAGCCATTAACATTAAACTCTTCGAAAAACACTTGAGCAGACTTTTCTCGAATTGTTTTATAATTCATAAGGGGCTCCGTTAATATCACATTTGAGTCGTTGGGAATATTTCGAAGCTCAGAATAAAATGAATGATGCCATACCTTTGTCATGTCCTCGAAGTTTTTAATCAGTCCATGATTGACAGGGTGTCGTAACAACTTCCATGGTAATTTAGCAACAGCTTCATCACCAACATAACTATTTTTTAATTCGATAGTGTTTGCCTTTTTGTAATTGCCAACAACCGTTGGGAAGACTGCAATGGGCGATTCTTCACCAGCGTACCCCGCTTTTGTATATAAAGAACCGTTGTCAAATACAAATGTGGTGAGTCCGTCTCCCATTGATGTTTTGAAGAACAAAAGTTTTTTTATAAATTAAAATGATTTATTTAAGTCTATTATTTCAAAAATTTGTTTTATACCTTTAAACGTTCTGTGGTACCTTTTAGACTAAAAGAAATAAAATATTTCGAGAATCTGTCATAAATATACATCCTATTGTTTCTGTTTTCCCACGTTTTAGATTATGCTCGATGTTTAGATAAATCAAACGAATAACATTGAAAGACTGGCTCTAATCAATTTAGTTTAAAATATGTGCAATAAATGCCATACAGTACTATCACTGTACGGTGTTTTTAAACAACACTCGATTGGTTGTTATTTCTTCCAAAAGTTGAACAATTTCACCTGATTCTCATTTTTTAAACTTTGTCTGTATTATTTGTTAAATGGACAACGTTTTTAGACAGCTCTGTACAAATTGCAAAATTTGATTGTTTAAATTACCAATTGACAGATATGATTTTATTCGACAAACACAGTCACGAAATGAAAATCGTGATCAAACGAATAAGTCATCTCTCTTTTGTTCAACACTCTCACAATTTTGGCAAGAGCAAGTTCGTGCCACTCTCCATCACTCTTGCTCCCTATGTCAAACACAATTTCTGCCTTTTTCTCGTGAAAGGCTATTTCAATTTGATTCAACACAACACGTGCAAAAAATCCGTGTTCGATATATATATTTATTTTATAGTTCATATATGATTATATATATTTATTTTTTTTCATCAAATTTTTTGGAAATCTTATAATATAATTTTAAATAACATTTTTTTATATGATTGTTTATTGTACAAACTATTTTTGTTTTGATTTGTTCTATAATTGATTTATTTAAATTTGATTCTATAAGTATTAAAATATTAATATATTTATGAAAAAAGAGCCAATAAAATTAATTTAATTTTTAATTTTCATTTTGACTTTTTCTTATTAAACTAATTATTATATTTATAAGGCGGTTTAGCTCAGTGGCAGAGCGTCTCTCTCGTAAAGAGAAGGTCATGGGTTCGATCCCCATAGTCGCCTTTTTGTCATATAAATGATGACTTTTGTCACCAGTTTAATATTAATTTATAAGAAATATTCATTAATAATTTATTTTTTAAAATATTATTGTATTACAGTTTTAGCAATAAATACATTCCTTTATTTACATAAAAATGGTCCCACCCAGAATCGAACTGGGGTCCTAAGAACCAAAATCTTATATGCTGCCCCTACACCATGGAACCCTAACAAATAAATATTTATTTTTTTCTTAATTCAGTCTGTGTTTATATTTTTAAGTGTTAATGTTTTTAATATTATTTTATTATATTTGTCTTGCTCTTTTTATAATTAAAAACTATAATATATTTTATCTTTTTTTTGAAACATGATATTAATGTACATATAATTGAAAATGTAATATAATCTATAAAATCTCATTTTTCTGTTAACTTTTAAAATATAAAATTATGATAAGAATTTTCTTGTTATAAAAGTATTGTTTGTTATTTTTTTGCTAGACACATTAATATATTTTTTCAGTTGTTATAACTACTTATTATTTTAATAATAAGTAGTTATACCAATACCACAATTCTTTAAGAATTATGGGAAACAATTTGTTGGTCAACCACTCTGTCCAGCTTCATTCCTTCTCCGATGTGATACACTCAAAGAATACACTGGAAATTATGAAAAAGAGGATACAGTTCATTTTGGATCGTTTTTCATTGCAAAGACAGGATCAAATGACATGACACATGAAGTTCTTATCAACTGTGAAGTGAGAATGACAATCATCAGCTATACACTCGGTCCAGACTTCGAATGCACTGTAGATGAAGAAAAT
>NW_004440383.1:462141-468195 GCF_000330505.1 Entamoeba invadens IP1
TGAATTTATTCGTCGAAAGCGAGGGTAATTGAATCTTTTATTTCATTATGGTTGAGTACAAGAGTACGATTGATCAAACATACATCTATTGCGGACTTGATTCCGTGTCAAGAGCAATCTATATGACATACGAATGTAATGCACAATACTTCAATAGAACACTCAATAGTAATACCGTGTATACGGAAATCATAGCAGATAAAGTATATGGGACGCTTGAAAGAAATGTCTCTTGTAGGAGACCTCAGCAATGCCATATGTTTCATATGAAATCAATCATTCTTGTCACAAAAACAACATTGAGAGTCATTCTTCACACGCGAAACCTTTCATGCACTTCGTTGCAGATGAATTGTTTCTTCAAAAGAGATTACAATGCTCTGAACCCAATACATAGACAAAGTCTTTTTGAAATCAACAACATCCTCAAGTCATGCTTTCTTAATGAAATAAATTTCTTTACAACTGAACGTTCCGACTGTAACATTATGATGTCAGGACCAACTCAAATTCCATTGTGTATCAGAATCCGTGATTATTTCAAGGGATTTGATGTGGAACAGATCATAGTCACCGCACCAGTAATCGACTACTCATATCCAATTCATCGCATATTCAATTGCAAAAAAGAAAACGTCATATATGTAATCCCAGCAGAATCTTACAAAAACAAACAAATGTATCAATTCATCGGGAGAACAGAAAACAAAATGGTTTCCAGTACATCTCCAATTGAATACCACTACAAGACAGTACGCGTCTACTTGAAAAACTCAACAATTCTTGTGCTGATGTCATCTAACATTTCTCGAAGTGGACTTGGGACATACACTCTCAGACAATTGAACCACGAATATGCACTTGTACTATCTCAATGAACTTGAAAATATGACTGAATTCCTTTCGTTCAAGATCCCAAACATAAACAACACCGTCTTAATTAGCGGAGTTGGGAATGAATCGGATTTTTATAGTGTATTCTCGAGATTTGGAGCTTTATACAAGTATGGATTCATCACTAAATGTGTGGGGTTATACCGGATCTGGTTTTATCTAAGATCCGATTTTAACAGGTGTCGAAGAGAAATGAAGTCTCAGTATACGCACAACGGGGAAAAATGGAAAATAAGCTATTCAAAAATAAGTAAACAGTTCAATCGCATATTGCGGAGAGATAAGATATACGAAGTATGTAACACGTATTTGGGATTTAGTTCATGGACAAATGAAATTGTGGATGTGAAATTAATAGGAACAGAGACGTGTAAAATCAACAGAGAAATTAAGTACACAGTAACATACGAATCTCTTGTCTGTTATACTTTTATGGTGATGAATAAGGATATCCTCATTTCATTTAAATCTATAGGAACTGCGCAATACACTGCAGATGATGAAACACATGCAAAACATATTGCTGCAAAGATGTCTGTTTTGGAAGCAACTAAATTAGTCTTCAGTAGGATTGCCTTTAAAATAAAAGATGGGCTTGTCATCAATATAGTAAAAGTTGAATCTGATATCGACACGTCAAATGTAATACTTGAAATGGGTGAAATGGAAGAAGACCAAAAAATTGATGACGGTGAAATAAATGATATTATTGCAAAGTTAGATGATTGATTTTCAATTGTTTTTTCACGTTAAAAAGAAACCAAGTTAAAGTAGTTGTATACTTCTCTGATAGATGGTCGCTTTTCGCAGTCGTCGCGTGTCATTTTTAAGAGAAATCCTTTGTGTTGTATGTTTTCATTCACAAGTAAATCCTGTAAGTCTAAATTGTACCCAGACTTGAACAATTCAAGGATTGTGTATCCAAGACAACAGATGTCAGACCCATAACACATTCCTCGCTGTGTTTTTGATTCGGGAAGGTATCTTCTTGTGCAGCTAATGCTATTGAAGTGTTCATTCTTCCCAAGTGCGCGTGCAAGCTCAAAGTCTATGATCTTAGCAATCCCATTCACAACAACAACATTGTCGGGCTTGATGTCCATGTGAACAATTCCTTGCTCATGAAGAAACATGATTCCACAGATTATATCTCTGATGTATTTCTTCCCTTCTAAAATACAACGGAGTGGTGTGCCACATTCCATTGCTATCCCATAGTTTGCTTCTGCAACAAGATTGTTACCAGAGTAGTGGTTTGTATCATACACACCAAGGATATCAATGATATTCCCGTGCTTATATTTCCAAATGCGATTCAGAAATGCCTTTCGTTCCTCGCAAATACAGACAAATTTTAAATATATTTCCTTCGTTTCATGTCTCGCTTTCAGAAAGATTTTGTTTATGCTTTCCTTGATCCATATGACGATTTTTGGTTCGAACGAATTGTTTTCTGACACAAACACAATTGGGGATTTAATAGTCATTTTGTTTTTATTGATTGTGATTACGGTGTAGTTCTTGTCGATGATAACTGTTGGCACTGGGGTGTATTCCATTCTGGGATAATTCTAAGTGACAACAACTGTATCTGATTTTATGATCGAGAAATAAGCGTGAAAATTCAATTCGATGCAACTGTGGTAAATGAAACTATACCAAATAGGAAAAAAGGAGGGAATTATTAGAACAATTCAACTTAATACAATTCCCTATTATTTATTCGTGTTAAATGACTAGTATATCGAACTATTAGTGTATATTTGCAAGAAGTTACAAATGATTGTTTAAATAAAAAATAAAAGTGGGAATTAATTAAATCCAAGCTTCATAGGTAGTCCCGTCTTTCCTTGTGAACGTCACAAGCTCCATCCCATGATGATCGTCTAGCTCCTGATACTCGACATTCGAGTCGTTGGATTCATACGAGAATTAATCAGGGTTAAAGTCGTCGTTATCATTATCATTATCAGCATTAAAATTTCTTCTTGCGACTAGATCATAATAAAGGACATAATCTTCATCATCAATGAGATGATGCTCTTCTCTCCCGTTGATTCCTCTGCTTTGGCTTCTTCCTCTGATTTCTCTGCTGCCTCTGCTTTCTTCTCTTTGTGTGCTTCTGCTGGTGCCGACCGAGATTGCTTTGCTCATCTGCTGCGACTGAGATTCGAGATCTGAATAAGTAGTCCGCGAACTGCGGAATTATTGAGATCGACGCTAGTGTGATGATTGCGATAAGAGGCACTCTAGTAGTTTCTAGTAAATAAGCTATACTTGGAGTGGATTAGAATGATTCCACGGGAATCCCGAGTGTTTGATTGGCTGTTTTGGATGAATAAGTGGGCGATACGAATTGAGGCATTCTAGTACTTTGTAGTAAATGAACCATACTTGTTCCACTAGTGGATAATTCCAAGAGACAAGAACTGCATCCGATTGGCTGAACTAGAAAGATAACTCCGGTGTGATGATTGGATTCCTCAATTTTATGGAAGTATTGTATTCGATACTGAAACAAATGATAAATCTAAAATAAAACTAAAAATAAACAACAAAGTTTTTAGTCCATTTACTTGTCCCCTAAGAAAGTTGGGTTCTTTTTCTCTATACAATCGGGGTTTGTTGCTAATATTACAAAGACCCCCTTTCGACCCCTGAGGGCCCATAAGGGAATATTCCCTTATTATTCGATGTTTTCCCGTTTTTATACTAAATGCCGTGAAAATCGGGAAAATACCTAAATAAAGTCCAGATATCCCTTAGGGGATCTTAGGGGTCCATAGAGGATTTACCTAATATTGGGAACCTTTCCAAAAAGTATGGATCAATTTCCCCTCAAATGTGTTATGGGTTGTTTAAAATGCTTAAAAGGTTTACAAAGTATAAATAGAATCCAGAGTACTCGAAGTTATTATGATTAAAAATGTTATCAATAAATGGTATTCACTTTCTAAAACAGGTCACAAAACAAAGAAATGAATTAAAATACATCTTATTTCCATTACAAAATGGGATTCCTTCCTAATCAACACTCACTTTTTGAATTTCCTGTATCAATCCCTTCATTTTTCAAAAAACAAACAACAAAACGAATAACAAAATACTCGATATTGTACATTTTTCAGTAGTATCCCCACGGACAAATACCAATCGGGATATTTATAGGCGCATCAAAATGGAACAAACCATTCATGAAGTAGAAAGTACTATATTTTCCAGGTTGAAAGAAGTGAAAATAGCAACTTAAACAATCCCGCAATCTCGAAAATCAGTCACATAATGAGTATCAAAAAAGGGAGCAATGGGAACAGTGGAAAGGATGATGACCAATCAACAATTACAGTTGACAGTGATGAATGGGAAGAAGTCCCAGTCAAGAAAGACAACAAGTCAGACTCTGAATCGGAATCATTCATTGCAACTCAGTTGACGTCCAGCCAACAGGAAAGAAGAGACAAGAAGAAGAAACAAAACAAGGAAAACACAGAGAAGAAGCCAAAACATGACAACGAGAATGAAAAAATCGTTCTCTTACGAAGAAAAAGACTAGTTATCCTCAAAAGTATTGAACAACTTGCAAAATCACTCGATTCTGTTAGAAATGATATCATCAGTTTCTCCGAACTCTTTGATTTAATCGATATTTAAGTCATACCAATTCTTACTTTTATTTGTCTGTATTTCTTGTACCAAAATTAAAAATCAAAGTTTCTGATTCAATACCTTTATATCCGCATCCAAGCGCTTACCATTAAACCTGTTCATTTCAATTGGATCGTTGTATTTATAGGGTATTTTTTTGCGATTGAGATCCAACTCATAAATCAAATGGATACACATCGAATTGAGATATTAAGACGATCTCGAAAGGAAACAAAGGAATTTTACGATTACCAGCAGTCGTATTTAATTTGTACATTGATTAAAGAAGGCCACGAAGTGACGGTGCGACGATACCGGTATAAGATCGAAGATCGGAGCATCACATTACACGTTCTAAAGATCGACAACAATGAAATTAAATCAATTAAGCCGGAATATACGGATGATAAAAACGCAAAACGAGCTAAAAACCAAGAAGCATATATCCAAGGAATTGATACCATGTGCGAAACCTTAGTAAAAGACAGATACACGTTCACAACAAAAAAGAGTGTACATGGGAAAAAACAACGAATCACTAGCGTCACTTGCAATGGGAACATCATATCTCAGGAAAAGATCTTTGAAGAAGGAAAGAAGTTCAATGAAATGTGCAAAACTTTGAAATGCATGGAAGTTGTGTTAAATAATTTACTGATTACCAATTAT
Organism: Entamoeba invadens IP1; assembly: GCF_000330505.1. Taxonomy (NCBI): domain Eukaryota; phylum Evosea; order Mastigamoebida; family Endamoebidae; genus Entamoeba; species Entamoeba invadens. The sequence continues at coordinate 467,350 of NW_004440383.1, forward strand.
TCAATTCACTTCACTTCACAAATAAAACAAAGACTCCATGACATTTTTATCAAAGGAAACAACCGGGAATTTATTAGAATATTTCTACGTATTCCATTTTAGTATTTTTAATGAAAAGTGGGATGTAATCTTATAAAACAGATGTTGAATTTCATCGGATCATCAAACAACCAAGTCCAGCTCATTAGATATTACCGAAACATAATGCTAAACAACAGTGACTCATATTGGCAAATCAATCCAAAGAAAAACGGGATTTCAACGATAGAAACCAAGAAGAGGGTGTTCAAGGTCTTTAGAACGAGTGAAGAAATCCATTTCATAGATTATTTCGAGAAAATCCCACAAAGAGTTACAGGAAATTCATTTGTCATGCATGGGCTAGAAATCATCACAGGAGCAATCAAACAAAACAATTCATATGAAGAAATGAATCAAGAACTAGAATTGTTGTTGGGCACTTTGTATGAAAAGTACAAAGAAATCAAACGTCAACACGACGAAAAAATGATTTACACGAAACAAATGGAAGAGGATGTCAACGAAATTGTTCTTGCAATGATTCAAATCACATTCCCCGTATATCTTCTTACAAAGCTCGATATCCCATTCAAAGAAGAGGAATCTAGAAACATTCTTATCATTCAGTGGTCATCAAATCAGCGTCTTCTCAGACATGATTGACTGGTCAATTATTTATCAAATGAACTGGTTCAAAACACCAATCAATATCAGACTCTTTAACGACTCGTTCAATGGGAAGAAGCAAATCATCTTAAGAGAAGGGGAATATATTGTCCACAAAGAATACTTTAATCCAAGCGTAAGCGTGCCAACACTTGTATA
>NW_004440380.1:0-4612 GCF_000330505.1 Entamoeba invadens IP1
ACACAAAATATATGTACACACAATAGTCTTTATAAAAAATATAAACTTTTCAAAAAACCCATTTTATTAACTGTGTATTTTTTCAGACAGTACGACGTAGCAAGATTTTTGACTGTTTTTTCTGTCTATAATATATTTTTATCATCTTTTGGTATTTACCATATCGCGACTAATATTTTGAAGAGTTTTTATCAAAAGAAATTAAAATATAACAAGCAATCATTAAAAACAGTTTTTAGTGTCAAATATATTATTGTTTTTATAACAATTTCGTTCAATTACATATAATCCACATGTTTTTTATATTGTTGTCTGACTTTTTGTCTAATATGTGGACTGTTTAACCAATTGTTTGTTAATGACTTTTGACACATCGATATATACAGTTACATATTTTAATAATTTATTTAAAAGAGTGTTAAAAATGAATAAGGTAAACTACAATTATGTTTTTGATTTTTCAACCAACAAAAAATCAAACTTCTTTGTTTATCAATGCTATTTTATTGATTTATTTGGTGTATATTTTTAATTTTTGTTGTTTTTTACATTATGAGTAATTTATCTTTTTATTGTTAATAAAAATATTTAAATTATTATTATTTATATTATTATTTATATTTATATTCGGGTTGCTTGATAATCAATTGCAGATGCATCGCTGTCTGTAAAAGCGATGTATAATGGATTCGTTTTATTGTTATATTATTTTACAATTATTTCGACTCATCATTTTCACTATAACACAAAAGCGTGTTACTCAATTTTAATAATTACCGCTGTTATCAATGCGTCATTCAGTGAAAATAATTAATTATGTTTTTTCTTGTTACCACTATTATTATTTGTTTGTTTTGTCAAACAAAAAATGGCAATTTTCACATTGGTTGTGTGTGCTTTTATCATTATCTTTAGATTTTATGAATAATTTTTTCAGAGTTGGCAGATAATAGTCTATCTCGATAAGATTAACTATATTTTATTATAAATAACCTTTTTATTAGTCATTGTTTGTATTTTTATTTTTTAAAAATTTAAATAACTTTCGAACGGGACACAAATTCAATTTAGATATTAAAACTCCTTTTTGAAATTAAATACAGAAATTGATTATTTAAAAACTATAAATTATTAACATAATCAATCTCAGTTGATTTTACACAATAACACTTTCACTTTGAGATTTATTCAACTCATGGCTAGATTGAATGTGTGACATTTTTTAAACATTTGCTGCGTTTTGTGGGTTTCTTTAATAAATTTAAAAGTCCAAATTTGTTTTTATATATTAATTGTTTCAAAATGCTACATTTAAGTTTTTTATCGTTGAGTTGTATTTATTAAATAATAAATCAAATGATTAATTTGATAATTTTCAAATTTGCTTTCTTTTATATTTGCCAAACATTATTTTCAATTACAAAACCAAACATCAAGTGGTCGCAATTGACTGTTTATGGGGTAATACAACCACAACAACAAAACTGTGTTATGTATCCGAAATGTCAATTTTATTAACGTAAATATAAAAAAATTCAACCATTGTTTGGTTTTACAAATATTTTTAATTGTTTTTTTTTGTTTTAATTAATGTTTTAGAAATGATACAAAATGTTTTTTCAACTTATAACAATAAATATTATATTTTTCTATAATTTGCTAAAGCCGACTTTTTCCACCAACTCTATATTAATTTCGTTGAAATTTTTGTTCTGTTTTGCTTTAAAATTTTTATATAAAAAATAAATGCACAAAACGATTTTTTGGTATAAAAATAAATATAATTCCATTATGATAATTTTATATTATTTGTTTTTATCTATTTTTCAGGAAAATCACCTAATAATATATCAAAATTATTTAAACAGTTTTGGGACAAATTATTAAAAAAAACTGTTAAAAAGAGCAGTATTGGGTTGTTGGCGAGTTAAATAAAACAACTCTTACATTTTTATATGAAAAAACTTAATTTTTAAATCATTTCGAAAAGAAAGAAGTAACACTTTTTATGTTAAATACATTTAAATGTTTAACACAGTCGAAGACAAAATATTTGTTCAATTATGATTACTTGTGTCATATTTGACAAGCCGATATGATCTTAAAAATGAAGCAACTGTTTTTATTTTAAAAAATAAGTCTGAACACAAAAAAACTGAAAAATATTATTTTTTATTGTCTGTTTATTAAGTTTGTTTTATTATTGTTTTTAAAGTAAATTAATCAAATGATTTTAATAATTTGTCTTAAACAAGAATCAATATATTATTATTGTTGAGTTATATTAGAGTAAAGTTGTTCTTGAAATAGTGCAACTTTGAAGTGTCAGTGCAACTTTGTTTATAGTATAATTATAGTAAAAAAAATACATATTATTAGAAACAAAACAAAAAAACACAAACAAATTTCTTTAAAACTATTACTCTAATTAAAATACTATAACTTGACTATAACTAAAGTTGCACATTTTTTCTCAATTAGTTTTTTGGGTTGCACCATTCAACAGTCTCGTGTTTATTGTAATTTTGCAGCGAAAAAGTCTTTGAATCACACGAATTGGCTTGTCTCTTTATTTTCTTTTTTATAAAAAGATGTTTAACATTTGCGCCATCCACAATCGATATACAACGCTGTTTTATTCGTGCTGTATGAAGTTTGGAATTCTGCTATTTTTATGCTTTTTATATCGAGTTATATATTTCTTTTGTGTTTTTAATAGTAAAATGTTATTCTTTTAAATTTTTTGTTTTACAAAAAAAGTTCAATGCATGCCTCGGGAAAATTTGTTTTTCGTAAAAAAAGACTAAGAGGCTGTTTTTGCGGCAAGAAAACATTTTTAAAGACGTAAAGAATCGGGACATTAAATAATATTGAATTGTGATTCCAGAAAATTCAATAATTGTTATCAAATTGTTTTTGATAAATTAACAATTTGAAAATATTTATCGTTTTTTTATGTTTTATAAACACAATAAAAACAGAAATTCAATTAACGAAAAGATAAAATTAACATTTGAATTTTATTAACATTTTTTCTTGTATAATTAACACACCTAAAAAATAAAAATAATTAACAAAAAAAACAATTAACATTTTAAAAATTTTTATCGATTTTTCTTGTCAAATTAACAGACTTATAATTGAATTTATTTTACAAAAAAAATTAATTAACATTATATAATTATTTATTGAATTATCTTGTAAAATTAACACAGCGAAAATTTACATAATATTCAACTACAATTTAATTAAACATTATAATATTCTTAACAATTATTACATATTAATTTAACACGTTAAAATGTAAACAATTAACGATAATTAATGCAAATGTTTATTATTCAATGGTTTACATTGTACAATACGTGTTTGTTTTACAGAACAGTTACCAATTTGATTAAGTGACAAATTTAAATTTCCAATAAAACAGACATGATTTATCAATTAAACAATAATGTTCTTAATGAAATTTTATCATAAAAATAATCAAGTAATTGAATTATATATTTTAAATAAATGATGAACATAAAATTTAATAAGATGATATTATGTGCATAATCAATATGTAAGATTATGGTCATTTAACAACATGGAATAAAAATTGCATCGCAATTAACAACATTTTTTTACTTATAATGAAAGAAACATTTGTGTTAAAAAACTAATATTATAAACTTTTCAATTTATTTTTCATGTTTATAATTTTGTGAATACTTATTAGGGTACGAAGTAGTTGTTTTATTATTTTATATTTAATTCTACATTTTATTGTTAAAATAAATGTATTGTAATGTGAGTAGCATTGGTCATTAACGTGCCAAACAATGACGATATAAGCAGTTGATTTGTTTGAATACAATACATTTAAACACATTTATAATAAAATATAAACAGTTAGAGAATAATGACATCGATAAAAAACATGATTATAACATTCTTTGTATTTTAATAAACAACAAAAACACCGAATTAAAAAAAATATAAAACATTGTAACAGTCCATTTGTTTCAAATCATAAACCAACAGAAGTTTACATTTAACTTTGTTTAGACATCAAAAACACAACAATAAATATAATTTTAATATATAGATAGTAATATATAAATAAGGTACAACAAATAGTATACAAATATATTATTAAAAACAGCTTATTTTTACATATATATTGTAGTCAATAAACACGAAATTGTGTCTTTTATGTATTTGAACTTGATTATTTATAATAACATTTTGACATTTAAACAAAAGTGGGTAAATTCATTACTGATTCAACTTCAATACATATTTGTTGTTTAAAAACATTTTGTTGACAACATATCAACAACAACATTGATAAATTTTTACAAAAAAAACATATAACTCAGGTTTTTAATTTATGTTAATCCATAGACTACTAAAAACGATTTTAATATATTATGTACACGTATGAGTGAGTTGCAAATAAAACCCAAAATTGGTGTTAACTGTGATATTCTCTTAATTTTAATGTTATATTTAAAAAATTTTGGTTTGGTGTAACATTTTTACACCCTAAAAAGTATTCAATTTATATTTTAGGCTGTTTTTCAAATAAAAAGTGTTGCAATAAACCGTAAAACCCAATGCACCTACT
>NW_004440380.1:4712-18433 GCF_000330505.1 Entamoeba invadens IP1
TAATAATTAATAAATGCTTCCATTTTAATTAATCATAATAGTTGTGGTATTATCAGAATATACATGTTCACTTTTTTGTGTTGTAATATGATAAATAATAAAATGATTGTTGAAAAAAATATTTGGATTAATATCTCGCTTGCACATCATTATATAACAAAAAGTTATTGAATGAAAATTGAGGATAAAAAAGTAATTATACGATGAAATTAATAACAATTGTATATATTTGGTTTTTCTTTGTTTCAACAAATTGTCAAAGCAAATACATAAAAAAACAATCAATAATAAATAATATCAACGTCATTAACAATCATTATTAAACACAAGTAAAACAATTAAAAACAATAACAAAAAATAAAATACGTGTCAAATAATTATAAAAAATGAAGCGGGATTTTTAATTAACGATGTAAAAAACTAACTATACATATAGTTTTTTAATTATAATCAATATCTTTTTTCTTTTTTTTGAAATAATTAATTTTTATGTTTTATTTTACTTATTTTTATTTTTAACCATATTATCCATTTAAAAAAATACATGCTTAAATGTGGAAATAGTAATTTCTCCTATAACAAATCTCAGATTATATTAACAAAACCGACAGACCATTTACAACAGTTAACAACAGAAGTGTCAATATTGTAAGTTTATTAATAGGTGAAACCAATTGATTTGAATAGCAAAGAAAATGATTGACAAATAGCGTTTATTTGAAAATTTTAAATGGTAAATTTTAATATTTAATTTATTTTGTATTTATGGTTTTTAATTAGCGATGGTCGATACTATATATTATAATATTAATATTATAATATAAAAACAGATATACAGTCAAAGGCGTCTATTTGTCGCGAATCCAGCAAAAACTTATCTATTTGTCGTAAATGAAAAAAATTGCGTAGAAAATTCTATTTGATATTGAAATTTATTTTTTATAGAAATTTAGTTTTTAATTCAACAAAAGTTACAGATTCTAAAACAAAATAATTAATTGTCATACACCAAAATCATTGGCCATTTGTGCGACAATTAAGCAAGTTTGACATTTAAAATTACGACAAATAGACGTTTTTGACTGTATTAAATTTCCTTGTTGAATTTTTGGAATATCGTTATTTAGAAATCAAACTTTATAAAAAATAATTAATTAAGTTATTATTATTAGTTTAAATCTCAAAAAAAAACATCTTATAAATCGTTCAAGTATAATTTTAATTTATTTTTATCAATTTAGAAAAAAATATGTTTATTAAGTAATTTAATACAGTACAACACTATAATAACATTTTGCCAAACAATTAAAAAAGTGCAAAGTTGGGCAAACTATGTAAAATTTCAAAAAAATATATATATTTTTAAATAAATCTGAATCAAAAAACAATTATTAAACTAATAAAAAACAGAAAAATGCCATAATTTAATAGTTATTTAGCTATTAAAAAACAAACAAACATTTATTATATTTTTTGATGAAAATGAAAAGTAATCAAAAGCTGTTTTCGACTTGTTGTTTTTTATATAAACGTGTTTCACAAATCAAAATAAAATTGTTTTTATTTACAATTGAGTTTACACACAACAACATAAAACGTAAAATATACGTCTTAACAATTGTTTGAAATTGACACTATTTCCACCTTTAAAAAATCAACACAAAAATTTCAATCATAATTTTTTGAATTAATACACTGTTAGATTATTGTTATTAAATGGAAAACAATTAACACAATTAACAAAACAATATAAAACGTTTTAAACAAAAAACTTAGAAGTGATTACAAATACAAATTACTTGACAAAAACGACATTAATATTATAAACATACACCCTTTTTGCTTTGATTGTAATTAAAAAACACAGAAAAAACATTATACACAAATTATTATTGTATAACAAAGATTGTTAAATGGATTTTTTTATTAATTGATTTGTTTAATGTACAATCATTGTTGATTATTAAAGTTTGATTGTAATTGTAAAATTGTCATCGAAAATAGCAATTATACTATTAAAATAAAGTAACATGACAAATGCTATAATTCAGAATATAATCGTGACAATCAATTATAATGTATTTAATAACACCACTAACAATTTAAAGAACTGTATACAAAAGCACTTTCTATTGTCACATAAAGTTTGTTTTAATTCGAATAAAAATTGTAAATATTTTTTTATAATAGTATTGTGTTAAATAATAATTAACTCAACCAATAAATAACAGCGTTTTCAATTATACACACAACAAATTAGTCAACACAATAAAAAATATTAAATTAATAATTTACGTATACAGTTGACCAAATAATAGTCAGAGACCAAATAATTGTAAGAGGTAAGATAAATAGTTTTAAAATATTAATCAAGAACTATTTTTAAAAATAGAAATGGGTTTCTTACCATTATTTGGTGTGCCTTTTTTCACTTTTTTTATTCAAAGAAAGTAATTAATTATATTATACAGTGTTGAAATTGTATAAAAATGTCGAACATAGTTTACAGTTAAATATCATTTATGTATTACAATATATATTTTGATTATTGATTGTTACATTTGAGTAATTACTTCCCCATTTTGTTGAAACAACAAATAAATAATTTGAACTATTGTGATCACTTTATAAATGCAACTAAGTCGATGTACATTTTTTATAACAACCAATTGTTGATAATTAACATCAACGAGATATTATATCCAATCATATTTAACTGTTGTATTATTATTTTTTAATAAAAACACACATTTAAAAATGTTTTATAAGATTAAAATATCAATGGAAATATTAAATAAAGACATTATCATTTAATTATATATTTTGATAATTTTATAACAACATCAACAGATTTTGGAACAAGCACTTTTACATTTTTTTTTCTGTCTGCATAATCATCAAAGTTAACCTCGTCCATATTAAAAACAAGTTGTATGGGAATTTAAAGAAAAATATTAAAAGAATCTTTATCCAATTAATAACTTTTACAACCAGGGTCTAACATGTGACAAAAGTGTTATTTTTTCTGTTATTTGCAACTTTACCAAAGTGGGCTTGAATTTATGTACACTCAGTTCTTTTAGATCTAGCGGCGAGTATAAAGCCGACTTTTGTATAAGAAAAAACTTAGAAACAGATAGTTATTTGAATCAATACTTGGCCAAGTAATGGGAAAACAAGCCAATTCAATTCTAAAATATCGATTTATATTTTATTACTGCTGTAATTGCCATAATTAACACAAAAATTGTGACAAATGCAGCACTGTTTTACACATCAAATCGATAGTTACAAATAATATTTTTATAACACAAATAACAATGAAATAACAATCTATTAAATAATTGTATTTTTATTAATAATATGTAATAAAAAAACCTATTCAACTTAAAATAAAGCTAAAAAGCTAATAACTAATAATTAAAAATGCTATAAAAAACTAATAATAATAAAGAAACGTTTATTTTTATCTCAATATTTAAAGTTACTAACTAAATATTTATATTTTGAAACTATATTAAATAATAATAATCAAACTCAAAAACTCAAAAATGTTTGTTAATTATTAAATATACTATATAACAAATAATATCAATACTATTGTTTTAAACTATAGAAATCAAAATAATGTATCAATAATTAATTAATTTGTTTGGTACATGATTTATATTTATAAAAACCTAAATATAAACTAATAGTTCAAATAATAACTTATTTTATTATTAAATATAATTAACTATACTAGTAACAATAACCATAATTAATTACAATACAATAGCCACAACGCTCGACTCGAGCAATTCATAACAATAATACAATGATTTCATAAAAAGTGTCATGCTCAAAGACATATAGCGATAATCAAAGACATGACAACATACTCAAAAAAAAGAAATTAAATAATCAAAGACAAAGCAAATCGTTCAGGAACTGTACATAATGTTCATTAATCAATGGAATGACAAGTATATATCTGAATGTTAATTATAACTTATTTGATCTGATTATATTTAATACAGTATATAACATGGTGTTTTTATCAAGACAATTATCAAATTGATATATGATAATAACCACTTATTGATTTATGAACAATAGTTGTTACAACAATGATAGCAACGGAATTATAAAATACACCAAAATGTTACGATAATTGATAATAGAACAAACATTTGGGTGTAATCATTAAAATTTTGAATTAAAAAGTTCCAATGTTTTAACAGTTGGGTTTTAACAAAATAAACTATAACAATAATATGTTAATTTATTTATCAACTTATTATAAAAAATAATATAAATACATTAAAAAATAATATGTTTATTTTTAAAAACTTTAATAAATAATAGAGTAGGTGGAATAAAGTCCGGCCCAATAAGAATAACTATATTAAATTATGAACAACCATTTATTATTAGTTTTTTTTTGTTTTTTGGAGTTTTAATTAATGTTTTTAATATGTTACAAAATGTTTTCAATATTATTGCAATAAATATTATAATTTACTATATTTTGCAAACGAGCCAGACATTTTCTATCCACTCTAATTGAATGTTTATAGCTGTTCAGTTGATGATTGAAACATGACAATGACAATGACAACGACTGCACTTCTTTTAAAGTTGGTATATCACCACCAAAGAGTTTGACATCTTCTCGACTAAACACAACATTTGTGCACTCGATGTTCTTTGGAAGACCAATGTGTCTTCGTAAATCATTAAATAAATATTGACCTTTTTGGAAATTCTGTGTCAAAATCACTCTTTGAGTAGAGATGGTAAGTCTTGGTGTTTGGGAACAACTTGTTTTCCTTTAGTAATGTCAAAAGTACTCGATTAAAGTGGTACATTTTACTCAACAAATTTAATTTTTGAATGACCATCATAACAACTTTGAAATATTTGACACTTGCAAAGTATTTTCCAATGATCATCATTGAATATCAGTCGACTACTCCCATTTTATATTATTTAATCTACTTTATTAATACTATTATTATTATTATTATTTTATATCAACACCCATGTTATAGTTTAACAATAATTACGAAACTACGAAACTGCCAAATTACCACTTCTTATAATTAAAGAGTGGGAAGAGTTGTTGATTCTGAAAACAGTAAACAATATCGTAAAAATAATTTTTTCCAATTATTTTTATAAAATCAACTTTTTGATATTACATGTGTTTGTGTTCTAAACCAAGGTTTGTTGAGAAGTAAATTAAAATATTATTATAAAATTATTTTTGTATTTGAAATATAAATTTATTGACATAAATTGAATTTTTTATTTAATTATAATAACAATTTTCAAACAAAAGTTCTGTATTTTTTCTGAAAAATATTCATAAAAACAATGAATTTCCATTGTTTTTATGAATATTTTTTTTGTTTTTAAAATATTATAATACTCTGACAATTGAAGATCAAATGTGCCAAATTTCCACTAAATGAAGACGGCGAGGTGTAAATTGAATTGATTTTTGGATTAATGAACATAGTGATAGTGATGGCAGATCACGACAAGTTTTAAGAGGACAAGGAAGGCCGAGAGAGTATATTTGTGTTTCCATTGCTCGTAATACCAAAAAGGTGTTGGGAGCATTAGAAACCAAAGTAATAAAAACATCATTGTTGCGTCATTTAAGCGTTCTGGTGTTGTTAAAGTCAATATTTGAACTATTAAGAACAGTGTTCATTTTATCAAAAAGGCTTCCAGGTTGTACCAAGAAACCAACAATGTTTATACTATAAAACATTTGGCATTGTTCTGTTCTTCCGCAAAAACCAACCTATTTGGTCAAAACCGAAGAAAAATATTTGCCTTAAAATATCCAAGAGCTGAACCAACAACGAAAACCATGTCAAACAAGACGACTAACTCCCACTGATGACTTAATTTTAAAAAAATAATAAACACTCGAGTCAATTCGAATACAATTTCAATTTCTGATTTTATGCTTAGGATGAACCAATACTTTAATGGTTTATAAACTATAACTAATAAGTCAAGGTTGTGTTTTAAATAAAATATTAAAATAGTTTTTATTTAAATATAGTAAATAAACCATTAAAAGTATAGGTCAAGCCTTTCAGTATCATCAAGCCTTTTACTTCCCCTACTGTAATCCTTACATATTTGTTTATATTTGACAAATTAATTATAATACTTTCATTTATTTTTATTTTTGGTATTTTTTGTTTTAATTTGAAATAAAAGTTTGTTTAAACACGTTTAAATTTATAAAAACGTGGAAAGGTCCATAATTATCCATATTAGTAAAACCCATAGTTAAACACATAAATATTACCATACCAAAATTTCACCTTTTGTCTATTTCTGTTTAACTTTTGTTGAACTTGTGTGTTGAATTCAACAAATTTCAAATCCAAGTTTTAAAAATGACTTTATTTAAAAATTATAATATTAAATGGTTATTAAATTTTTATGTATATTACTTACCATTGTGATCATGAGTTGTGTAATAATATTTGCCTATAATATAAATGAATAACAATTCATTTGTTTACAAAACTGTGCATTTTTTTGACAAAATAAATTGTTCGGATTTGTTTGCATTATTAAATTCAACATCACGGTCGTTGTTTTCTTCATCATCCAATTTGTGCAATTTGACATCATTGACTAGTTCTTGGAAAGCCTCTATGATATTGATTTTGTTTTTTGCTGAAGTTTCAAAGAAAAGTACTTTCCATTCATGAGCCAAATCGTTCCCCTGTTTCAAAGACACTTGCCTTTCATTTTCCAAGTCGCATTTATTACCACACAACAATATTGATAAATGTGATGCATTATCATTGTCTAACACTCGAATAAGTTGTTCTCGAATAATTTTGGCGTCTAAAAATGATGATGTTGATGTTATAGAATAAACTATGACATATCCATCACCCGATTTCATATACCGGTCTCGTAACGCAGAGTACTCCTCTTGTCCTGCAGTGTCAAGAATATCCAATGGGATGATTTCACCGTTGAACGGTATTGATGCTTTATACGTATCCTCAATAGTTGGATCATATATTTCTATGAACTGACCTGAGACCAATTGAATTGTAATCGCAGACTTCCCAACTGCACCGCTGCCTAAAATGACCAATTTTATCGTTTTTGGCATTGTTTTGAAAATGAAAATAATCGTTTTTTATTGATTGTATATATAAGAAAACACGTGTGTTATGGACTTCTAACCTTTTTTATTGTTTTATATTAATAATTTCATCAAAAACACCGAATTTATAATAATAACACCGAATATATAAACAATATATAATATAACTTTAACATTTTAAACAACATTGAACAAAATTCAAAAAATCTAAAAATCGGTAAATTACAAGTTTATTGGATGTAATTTCTGTTTTAAGAGTTTATTACGTATATAACATAACACAAACAAAAAATGAAAAAAATATAAAAAAGGTTTAATATCCCAATAATAATGTTCAATTTGAATACAAGAGCATCACTTTATGTGTAAATTAAAATCAACAATTTATATTTTTTGTGTTTTAATAATGATAATATTGTAATACAATGTTTAACCCTTCCAATACCAGAAAAAAATTGTTTTAACACACATAAGTATGACTTTAAATTTAAATCCTAAAAGTAAACATTATAAATAAAACAATAAATTATTATTATTTTGAATAATAAAATTATTAATTTTTAACTAGATTATTAGAAAAAATTAAAATTATAATAATAATTTAAAATGATTATTTTCATGTTAAAAAATTAAGTCAAAATTCAAAGTCGACAATTTAAACAAAAAAACTTATATAATAATTAATTCACTGATCATGACAAAAAAACTTGAGGAATTCTATCTAATGAATGTGGTGTTGTACATGAACACATTTAATTCACTCTCAACTTTTTCATGTATAAACACCAAATGTCAGTCAGTCCTTAATCGAATGCAAACAAATCCGTTACTTTCCGACAAATTTTCATACGACGCAATTAAAAGTCCACAACGTAACATAATGGACTACTTATCACGAATAATGAAACTATTTCCAAATATTCAAACACTGTATCTCCCATCTTATAAATGTATAATTCCACAGCTTTCCAAATTCAACATTTCCTTCATCAAAGTGAAGTCGTTTTATGATGAAAAAGATGTAATACCAAATGAAGGGTATGAAGGGACTTATATCACAAGACACGTGTGTTTTGTTTCATTTGAGAATTTTGGAACAACTTCGTATTTTCAAAGAATTCAATCGGAAACACTTAACAAGCTGAAAACACTCACTATTTACTCAAAAGAAACAGCAGACGATTTTTTGAGAAACGCAAAATATTTCACGTCTTGTACTGAGATAACAATAACAGACGATGTGTCATTAACTAGAGACGTATATGGCAACAAAATCAAAAAAGAAATAACAAAGGAAACACAAACAAATATTAAACAAATGTGGGACGTTTTGGTGAACAATCGGAGTGTGTTGTGGAGTTTTCGTATTTTACGAAAAGTCCGAATTATTTTAAGAGATGAAACTCACATTCAGAAAATAAGCGAATTTACAAAGGGAGCTCCAAATCTTAATTTTTGTTTTTATATTAAACACATAAGTTCAATAACTAACAAAGTAACAGAAGACGTTGTTAAACAACTTAAAAAGTGTGGAAATGTCATATTTCGAACAATAGATGTTTTTCAAGAGTACATTGAATCAAATAATATGTTACAACTGCCTGTCACATTTGTGAACATATCAAAAACAATTGAAATATCTGAGAATTTGATCTCCAATCTTATTGTGTTCATTCAAATGTATGCGTTTGAGTTCGATGAAGTTCGTCTGAGTATAAAAGAGCATGAAGAAGTCGATATGTCACAAATTGACTGCAAAAAGCTTGTTTTAGTCAATGATACAAAAGGGAGAGTAACACTGAAAATATCACCAAAAACATGTGTTGTTGTATGTGATGAAAATGACCAATACGCGCTTTGTTGCTCAAAAGATGTCACAATTACTCTTCAACAACACTTTGAGCCACAATTTCTGGATAAAGTGACCGATCCGGATTTTTTTGCATATTCAGATAGCCAAGATGACGACTCTGAAGACTCTGAAAATGGTAATATGGAATATGCGGACCACAAAGTACTTGAACATTTACAGTTTGTAAAGAATGTGTTTATTCAAATGGAAGTCTTGGAATTCATAGAGAGTCCCATTGACGCTTCACGTTGTTTTAAAGTTACTCAAAGACCTTCAAATGTACCACAAACAATTGACTATCAAAATTTCTCGATGTTAAAATATAGCAGACAAAAGGATAACCAATACATCCCAAGTAGAAATTTGCAGCTATTGGTTAATTGCTCAATTAATTTGATTTCGCTGGAACTGGAAAATATTTATGGCGATAGTGTCACTACCAAACAAAATGTCGATTTAAGCAAATTTCAATTACAAGAACTTCATTTGACAAGATGCAGAAAGTGCATATTTCATCTACCAAGTACATTGACAAAACTTTCATTATATGATGTGTGTAATTCGTGTTACAGTAGTAAGGAGACTATCTACCTCAAGTCGTTTTCAATGAATTTTGTGGAGGATTATCATTTAGACTCAAAATACCTTTATAACAATCAGAACATAGTGATTGACTACCCAATTCAATTAGACGAATGTGAGGCATACCCTGACGAAAATATTTACAACAATACAACTAACAATTATTTTGTTTACAAAGAAATTCGTGTTGCATCAACACCAATGGGATGGTACACATTCAAAGAGACAAAGACTTGGAACAAACAGTGGAAAGACTGTATGAGTGCTGATGACAATACAAAAAAGGAACAATTAAAGAAAATGATGAAAGAAACTATTTGTGTACTTGAAGACAGAGCTTTTCAAGGAAATATTAGTTTTCATTTAGGAGCAATGGGTGGCATTAAGGAAATAGGCAATTTTTGCTTTAAGAATCACAGCGATCAATATTTGACTACGTTGAATCTGCCTTATGGCCTGACTAAAATCGGCTACGGCGCTTTTGAAAATATCACAACACTCACTTCTGTACATCTCAATGATATCACAAAACTTCCATATAAGTGTTTTGCAGGAGATATCAATTTAATTGAAATCACATCGCCACTTGAGTCTGTTGAAGTCGAAGACTACGCTCTTTGGAAGTGCTGTAGTCTTGTAAGACACCCCAAGTTTGTTCCGGCTAAAGGCGCCAAATTGTTGGACAATTTCATTGTTAAATCGTGCAATTTAAAACATCTTGAATTGCCTGAAAGTGTCGATGAAATCAAAAATTGGTGTTATAAAAATTATACAATGCTGGAGTCTGTTAAAATCATCAACGAAAGTTGTTTGATTGGAAAACAGTGTTTCATGGGATGCAGTAACATCCGAAGTATTCAAATTGAAGAAAGTGTGTTGTTCGACAAACACCTCGTCTTTGCAAATTTATCATCACTCACTTCTTTACATCTTCCAACAACACTAACTAAAATCAGAAAATTTATGTTCAAAAATTGTCGAAAACTTGAAGATGTTGTTATGAAAGAAGGAATACACAAAATCTGTGATTCGGCGTTTCAAAATTGTGCAACATTGAAGATAATTGATATTCCAAAAAGTGTCACAAAAGTAGGACTCTCGAGTTTCAAGGGGTGTGTTTCTTTACATAAAATTAGGTGTTTACAGTCGCTTCATTTTTCAGCATCAAGTTTGTGTGGTGTTGATGCAACATTTAATTATTATTAATTCTCGACTTTGTTTAATTATTTATCAATATCAAACTATAAATATAAAATATTTAAATAATATTTCAATTCAAATATTAACCACTAAAAAAAACTTAAATAATCATTCATTTCAATTTAAAAATCGCTGTAATCATTTTAATTTACTTTTATAACTTTGGTTGAAATTAAAATCATTGTAAAGTGCATCACAAAATGGTAGACCACCATAAAATGTTTGTACAGCTTTTAAAACAAATTATTTACACAAAAGGTTCACTTTTCAAAATAATTTCTTTGGAAAATTCAATACGAAGGACTTTTTGTTCTGTTTTGTTTTTTTTTGACTTTTTTTTACGAAGATATTTACATAATTACTATTTTTTTGATCAAACTTGAATCGTTATTTCGAAATTGATTTTTGTTATTTAACTTTATTTTGTCATAAATAGAAAAGTATAGTTTTTATAGTTTCACTGACAATTGATAATTTTTGAACTTGGTTTTTTAATTTGATATTCATAAAAATAAAGCAGAAGATGTACCATCTTATCTTTTATACACTGTTTCGACTGTACGATTATTTTTCTGTCAATTGTTGTATTATATTAGATGTATCAATTAAATAAAAAGATTTATAAACTCAGCTATGTACATTCAATATAAAAAAACGAACTCATATTATTGATTAAAACAGCTTTATTGTTTAATAATAAAAGATTAATATCGATATATATTCGAAATGGTACTGTTTGCAATAACAACTGTATATTTTTTCATTAATCGAGGATTCTCCAGAGGAGGAATTACAAACTCCACATTTTTTGTATTTCTTTTTTGGATGTATAATATGGTTAAAAAGAAAAAATTCGAAAAAGAAAACAAAAAAATAATCATTTAAAAAAAAAGAAAAAAACTATTGATTATAAATAGTTTTCTACATCTTTAATTAAAAATCCTAATTTATAATAAATAATTAACAAAAAACATACACAAAATAATGAAATATAAAACATGGTAAATTGGGTATGTAGTCTATTGTCTAACCACAACAAAAAACACTATTTAAAAAAACTTCATCTAAAACAAACCTTATGTTAATCTAAATTTAAAAATTGTAAAACCAGTTTTTAAATTTATAAAAAATGAAAACTATTCAACAATAAAACACAGAGATTGGTATGCAAAATATCAACATTTAAAGCATGAAGAAAGGTTTATTCACAAAAAAAGGAATATATTATTTGTAATTTTTTTCGGTCTCAAAAATTTTAAAAAATTGACATCGCTGACAGACACCATGAATTTTTTTTTGTTTGATCATAAAAAATGCCATTAAATATAAACGTTATATTTTTCTACAGTAGGGGGAAATAAGGGGATGCAAGAAAAAGTCGGATGCTAGCAACCATCGGTTATTTTTTCAAACAAAAAATAATATGTACAAAAAATGAATATTCTTAATACTTCTAAAAGTTTGATTGATTTATAGTATTTTTATTATTATAACAAAAAAATTAAACCACAACATTTTTTTGTTGAACAATCGACTGTTCATATCTTTCATTTTTGATAAATTCTTATTTATTAATTTTTAAATGTATATTGATGTTGACTTGACGAATGACAACTCTCCCAAGACGTTATAAGTTATATGTTTAATGTTTATTTTCAATACTATCATAACCATATAACACAATGAATAAATAATTACGTGCATTTAGATAAGCAGACATAAAAAACTATACGTTGTAATGCTAAATAAAAAGTAGTTAAAATAAAACAAGTTTAAAAAAAATCATTTAGTCTGTAGTCAACACACAACACCATTCCACAATGGAAACGGTGTGAATTTATATTTTGGAATGATTTGGAGAAGTAAGCTTGGACATCACCTTGAATTATAAAACCATATTTCCTCTTCCAAACAAATAAATAATATTTTATCGGTTTGTAGAAGTGTTTATTGAATTTGCTAATTTCCATCGTTCTCATTAAATACTATCATTTTCCTCCACTTTCTCTGTTCTATGTGTTAGTTGATGTGGGTGTATAATTGAATATATATTTTATCAATAAAATAGACCCAACACTTGAATAATCTCTTTAAAAGTACAAACAGGTGATATTGTTGTTCCATTTAAATAATAATAGTTCTGAGATTAAATTTCATTTATTAGTTTGTTTATTTTTTTAAATAAAATATAGTTTGTATTTAGTTTCAATTTAAGACCCGCATCCCACTTATATTACTATTTATATAATTACTATAAATTTTAATATAAATGATCATTTAAATAATTAATAAAATGAAAAACACCAAAATAAATTTATATTTAGATTAGCATCCCCCTTTTTCTCAGCATCCCCCTTTTTATCTTGACTGTATGTTTTATTCAAACATTAAATTAGAATTGCCATCAAAAAGTTTATTTTAAATTTTCTGAAACCATTATTCAATAAAAATCAACCCTTGTCTTTTTAACTTTGTTTTAAAGAACCCCTAGTCTCAAAAATTTTAAAAAATTGACATCGCTGACAGACACCATGAATTTTTTTTGTTTGACCATAAAAAATGCCATTAAATATAAACGTTATATTTTTTATTTTTAAAAACTGTAAAATTGGATTATAATAATTGTAAAATATTTATAAGTGAAACATAGAGTTTGATTTGCAACATATCTAAATTTAAACAATTTACATAACTATCAACAAAATAACACTAATAAGGGAAATTTTTCACGGTCTATTATTTGTAAAAATATTTGAGAAGTAACCATTATATATTATGATTAGTTAACTGTATATCATGTGAGATAACTGAACAATAATTGACTTATAAACTATATATTTACTAAGCCAATTATAATAAATATACAGTCATGCGAAAAAGATGTCGCGTTTGGAAAAACCTGTCTCGGGTGGTAATGAACTATTCTAGTACTATAAACAAATGATCTGAAAT
>NW_004440380.1:18533-25441 GCF_000330505.1 Entamoeba invadens IP1
AATGAAATTATAACAATTTTTGTTTATAACTATATCACTTATTAATTAATTAACTATACGACACTATAATTATATATTATAGTTAATTTCTATTATTTATCATATTATTATATTTTTAATTATTTTTAAACTATAATAAAAAGGTATATTTATTATAATTAGGTTAGTTAGCTAAACATAGTACACTTATCTAACTAGGTATATAGTTAACTAACTATATAGTATTAAGATTAACTCAATTTAATCAATAATGTTTTTTTAAAACGAAACAATTTGTTGTAAAATCTTTTTAAGTAGACGTTATTATATAGCTCTTGTCAAAAGATTTTATATTCTGACCAATATGTATCTATTTTTTTATCACAAATATTATTATCCAAAAGATATGTAAAAATTCTTGATTGGGAACAATTGCAAATTATAATTAATTGATTTATTGATTACATTATAAATTTAAACAACGAAATATAACATATTTTGTTCTTTATTAATTCAAGTAAAAAAAACTTGTAAATCATTTGTTTGTAATGATAAGATTGTTTTTTATTTTTGTGTTGATAACTTTGGCGTTATCAATATGTCCACCAAATGATATTGAAGGAACAGAATATGTTTTGACTGAAAATGATGTGTGTGAATATGTAGAATCATTAACAATCACATTAAGTAAGTTACAAATGACTACTGGCTCGACTTTAAAAACAGAAAAGAATTTGGAACTTGTAGGAACACAAATTACACTCAAATCAAATTGCAATTTAAATGTTTCTGAATTGTTTAAATTGGAATATGAAAGTACGTGTAATGCGACTGGTAATTCAATTATAAATACCAATCAAATGGAAATTAGTTCATCTACAATAGATCTTACAGATAATTCAATAATAAATACCAATCAATTGGAATTAAGTTCATCAACAATAATAAATCTTTCTGGATATTCCACTCTAAATTCTGTTGAAAATTTGATTTTTGACAATTCTTATTTTAATCTTTCTGAAAATGCCCGCCTTTTAGTGGAAGGTAATATATCTTTGAGTAGTAGTACATCTCCAAATACACTTTCAGGAAAATCAAGACTTGTTTGTCATAATTTGGTTTCCCAAACTGCTAGCAGTCAAATTTCAATCAATGAAAATTCATACATTGAGTTGCTTGGTTCTTTTATTTTCAAATTGTCTCGAAATAATCTTCAGATGTCGAGTTCAACACAACGAATTAATTTTGTATCAAAATCGTTTGAATTGACAAGAGAATTTGTTGCTGATAATCGAAGTACAATTCAAACAAAAAATCTCATTTTAACTTTGACAAACACATTTAAAGTCTCCACAGATAGAACAATCAAAGATCTTCCACTCTTTTTTGTATCGAACACAACATCAATAACTGGGTTTAGTGGTTTTACACACGATGGCGATTTCGACTTTTTGTATTCAAACAACACACTTGACACGACATTGTACACAACCCCATTCAAAGTACTTTTAGAAGGTCACCTATTACGGTATGGTGCTTCAGATAAGATATATTGTCATGTAAACCACACGGAAGACACACGACATCCATATTACATCGAAAAGTATTGCTTACTTACCGATGCATACATCACACCAATTGATACCTTTTATCAAATGAAAGTCAAAGTAGGTGTGCCAAAACAGAATTTAAATGTAAAAAATGAAGAAAACGAAGATGTAATTGTAATTGGAAGCCAAAAATATGATTTGTCACTCACCGATTTTATTGAGATTGAGATGGAGTCTGACAATTTAGTGGTTTTAGATAATTTTACAATCACAAAAAATGTATTTCTTGTTGCGGCAAATGGGTTTGTATACAACAACACATCGTGCAACTCGGGGTACTTCCAAAACGGCATATTCATCTGTCAAAATCATTTACCATGTTCTGAGGGTGGTAAAACGGCTGATGGAAGATGTGCAGCATGTCAAGTCACTTATTGTGTGATGTGTGATGGTGACAAAGGCAATTGTATAAAATGCAACGAGAATTTGACATACAATACCAAATCAAACACGTGTGAAGAATACACAAACTGTCTTTCATTTACAGAAGACAAGTGTCTTCGATGTAACGATGGCTTTGTATTTGAAGGTAACAATTGTGTTGATATCACTGAAGACAACGGAAATTGCCAGATAAAAGTCGGCGTTCCATCAGAGTGCAGATTGTGTGATTTAACAAACATAACATTAATCAACACTAATGGAGTATGCAGTGTTGTAGACAGCAATGTTGTTGTTCACAGTCTTTCAAATGTTGTTGAATGCAAAGATGGGTTTTATGTACAAAACAACAAATGTAACGACTGCACAATTAACAACGAAGGAAGTTTGTTGTGTTCATTCAAAACCACTGAGAAGTGTGATAAGATGTATTACGTGAAAGAAGATGGCAGTGTTTGTGTCAAAAACGAGTGTTCAGATGGAATAAACAATGAAGAGAACGGGAAGTGTGCGCCACAAATAGACAACTGCGTGAAGTACGTGAATGGCAGGTGTGTCGAATGTTCTTCAAAGTACTCATATGATGGCGATGTTAGTTGTGTTGATCAAACAAAAGTTGATGTGAACTGTGGAACAGCAACTCCGGTTGGGTGTATCAGATGTGATGGAAATACATTTTTGAATGTAATGACACACAAATGTGAGACGTGCAACTCAAATTGTGAAAGTTGTTTGGATACGACGATGTGCCTGTCATGTGTAGATGGGTACTTTTTGAGTGACCACATCTGCAAATCGAATGACGCTTTGAATGACACTTGTGCACGAAAGGTGCCAAATGGGAATGGCTGTTTGGAGTGCAAAATTGGGTATTACAAGAAGGGAGCAGATTGTGCGCAATGTGATGTCAAATGTGGCGAGTGTCTGACAGAGAATTCGTGTATTAAATGTAATGCAACAAACTACAAAACGAGTAATGGTGATTGTCTTCCGCGCTCTTCAATATCGACGTGTGCAGTTGAAGTGACTGAAAGTGGCTGTTCAACGTGTAAAGACGGGTATTACACTGTCAATGGAAATGAGTGTCAGAAGTGTGTTGAAGGGTGTACAAAGTGTTTAGAACAAAATCGGTGCACATCATGTGATGATACATATGTACTCAAAAGCACCAGTTGTGTGCGTTATAACACCATCACAAAGTGCACAAAAACAAAAGACTCAAAATGTTCTTCATGTACATTTTGGTATTCACCAAGTGACGATGGCACATATTGTTCAAAAACGGCTGTGTGGTGGGTGATACTTCTTATAGTTGTTGTTATCATCGCCATTCTTGTGTTGGTCACAGTGTTGGTTTTCTTTGTAATGGTTAAAGTAATTAAGAACAAAAGAGATACCAGTGGACTCACACTCTTCAAATTAAAGCACACAAATATGATTTTCGTTAAAATGGCAGACGGTCTGACAATTCACACCAGAAATGAAGAATTTGTGATCACCGATGATGACCAAGACTATGAGGAAATTGATGTTAACAAAGAAATTAAAAATCTGTTTTCGATTGGAAACACAACAAACCACAAAGTGAAGATTCAGTTCACTTCTAAAAACGATATTGAAAAATACACAATCCGTTTTGAACCTTCAATTGCAACAATTCCACCAAAGTTCGCATGTGAATTTAGTCTATTTCTTAATCCATTGTGTACATCGACAATAGACAGTACTTTTGTTGTTAGTTATCTCTTTACTACAAGTGATGGTATATCGTGTGCACATCATGTTAATTTTAAATACACCACCAAACTATCAACACGACTTGATCCAGACGAGTTGGTTGAAGAGAAGAAACTCGGAGAAGGTTCTTTTGGAATTGTGTTTAAAGGTATTTTCAGAGGAAATATCGTTGCTATCAAAAAGATGAAAAATTTAGTCAATTCTTCACATCAAATGGAAGAATTTGAGAATGAAGTTTTAATGTTAGACAAGTTCAGAAGTGAATTTATCGTTTACTTTTATGGCGCTGTATTCATACCAAACAAGATATGTTTAGTCACCGAATTTGCACAATATGGAAGTTTACAAGATTTAATGAAAAATAAAAAGAGTGAAATTATTAATATAAAACTTCGTGTTAAATTCATTTTAGACGCTTCAAAGGGAATTTTATATCTTCACGAGAATGGGATGCTACACAGAGACATCAAACCAGACAACATCCTCGTGTTGTCATTGGATTTGAATGGAATTGTGAATGCAAAGTTGACTGATTTTGGAAGTGCTAGAAATGTCAATTTATTGATGACTAATATGACCTTCACAAAAGGAATTGGAACACCAATTTATATGGCACCTGAAGTGTTGAAACAGGAAAAATACACGAAAAGTGCGGACGTGTATTCATTTGCAATAACCATGTTTGAGTGTTTTTCTTGGGAAGAGGCATATCCTATCACCACATTCAAATTTCCTTGGAAAATTGCAGAGTTTGTTTCATCTGGAAAGCGTCCTGATAAAAGTGAAACAATCCCAATTGTGTTGTATGAATTGATACAAAATTGTTGGGGACAGAAACAAAAAGAGCGATATGATATTCATCGCATCGAAGAACAGTTGCAATTTCTGTTTAATCAACAATAACAAAATTATTGAGACAATAAACTATAAAAATAATTGACTTTAACTAGTGATACGAATAGCAATGGTTTTATATGAAGTGAATATTATTTTAAATAGGATAGAAATATAATTATTTTTTAAGTATTATTCAATAATAAAAGTGTTATCTTTACTTTTACTAATAATATTAATATAATTTATAATATATATTATAATAAATTATAGCACTGGAAAATACCAAATCATTTTTAACAACACAGTTTTATAATTTGATTTTTTAAATGATTGAATTAATCATTTTTAATTAAAATAACTTAATAATCAATGACATTTTTTAACATAAAATAAACACAAAGTCTGAAATTCTTTTTACTTATATAACTATGTATTGTTAAAAACAAATAATATCATTTCATATATGAGTGGAATTCATTTTTGTGTTTTTAAAAATACAATTACTTCTAAATTAAAAATAAATATTATCGAAACAAAAAGTTTATAATTTTTTGAAAAACAAACACAACAAAATTAATATCTATTATTGATTTTGACTTCATTTTGTTTTGGTATTACCAATTTACAAAATTTTCATTAATTTAATTTTTATTGCAAATAACAAATTGTTGCCATTTCATTTGAAAATCACGCAGAAATACCTTCCTATTTTTCAAATAAAATCACTTGAACAAACTTTGAATAATAATGTCTTTTCCACATTATTTTTCTTCCTTGTTTTATCATTCATCGTTTTCATTCTTTTTGTTCTGATAACTCCAACACGACACGACCTTTCTTGTACATATTCTTTTTCATCGCCGAGTGTCAGTGGAAGTAATCAACACATCGACATTCCATCACTTGATGTATTCAACACCAAGTTTACACACAATAAGTCGACTGGGGATGTTTTATTACAAAAATAACCACATTGACGTTTCCAAATTCAATTACAGTGGGGTATGTGGTGATGTCTTCAAATATGGTCCAAATACTAAAAGGGATTTGGTTATTGGGTCATACGATTTCAAACACAAATGTATCAGAGAGTCTGTATTCCAAGCACTTGAGATGGCACGAATTGCAATGCCCGATTGTCGAATCGTGTTTCTACTTTTCAGTTCAATTCCATCAACTTGTGTTGGTAATTTTAAAAGGCTTTCAGACCTCCACGTCGAGACTTATAAAGTGACAAGACACCCCTTCCAAGATGCCGTTGTTTTTAGATTCATTGCATTCAGAAATTATATAACTAAACACATCAACGAAATTGTTGTTATTATTGACTTCAGAGATGTTCTATTCTTTGCAGACTTTTTCAGAACTTCCGATGCGAATGAAGTCAATTGACTACTTGAGTGCTATGGTACAAACAACCCAAACGACTGTTTTGGACCAGCCAACTTCCCAGAACACGCAAGGTGGATACGAAGATACATTTCGTCTTCAATTGCAGACGACTTTGTTCAGAGAAACATCTCCTCATTAAATGGTGGTTTTGCTTTTGGTGGCGCTGAAAATATGAAAGAGGTGCTCAACATATTATGTGATAATATGAATTGGAAAGAAATGATGTGGGAGTATGATCAAGCGTTACTTAACGTGTTGTATTACACTGGAAAGTTTGAAAATGTTGGGCTGCAAGCAGTTGCGTGTCAACAGAGAGTGTGATATATTGGCATAAATGGATTCAGAGTCGAAAATAAAGTCATCTATTGGAACAACACATTGTGCTCTCCTGTGGCAACACACAAGTTTACAACCAATTCGACACATTTGGAGAATCAGGTAATAATATAACATATTTTTATCAATTAAATTTTGTTATATTTTTAAATACAGAGTTTTTTATAGTAATTATAAAATAATAGAGTCATTTTTATTTTTAACATTATCTTTCATTTCGACATTTTAATACGTGGATATGATAGGTAAATTTTTGTCCAAGCTATTAAATTATCAATTCTTTCGATTTTAATCATTTTTAAATTCAAAATAATTTGTTCATTATTTTTTGGAAAAGATATAACATTTAAAAAAATAAATTTTTCAGCCCAAATCCACTAAAAATTACTTTTTTATTTTTTAGAGCCTCTTCTAAACTGCTAAATAAATTTAACATCAAAACAAAATATACATTAAAAAAATATCTTAAACTTTTTGTTAAAGAACAAAAAAATAATTAATAAATTGAAAGCTACATAAAGAATTATTTCAAACAAATTATTACTTATTAATATATGGTATTGTGTTACAACACAACAATTGATATAAATAACTAATATAAATTGGAATAAATAAATTAACTTCTAATTTGCTTAA
>NW_004440380.1:25541-39530 GCF_000330505.1 Entamoeba invadens IP1
TCACCGATCAGAGCTAATGCGATGCTGTGCTACTGAGCTCCATGCTAATGAAGCAAATAGAACAGATTGAAGGATCGAACAGAAAAGAGAAGCACAAACACGGCTGCTAAGCTAAGAACAAGCTAAACAGTATGCTAGAAAGGTGAAGAGGCTGAGAGAAAGCTTGCAGAATTCGAACAGAAGGAGTCTACTTTCAACACTCAAATTGGTAAGACACAATCCGATTTGAAGAAGACTCAACAATCAGTCAGAGATGGCGAATTGAGAACTGCCGAGTTGGAAGACATATCAGAAAATTTGGTGAATATCTGAACAACAAACAACTTGAAGTTAATCGGGTGAGTGCAATTACTTTTGAAGACTAAGAACAGGTTGATTCAAGTAAAACACAAAAAGACAAGGATAAATAATTATTATATTGTTTTATAGTTTTTTTAAATTAAAATCTATTTAAGTACAAAAGTCTATTTATCAAAAAATATACTATTATTATTATTTTTTTATAGTTTAATTTCAACTAGATGCCTCGAGTCTTTGAAAGATGCCTTTTCAAATAATTTTCATTGAGTGATGGATATTTCCAATGACAAAAAAGATTGTGATGTTCTATTTTTAATAAGGAATTGGAGTTTCGATACAAAATTGATACAAATTGATTTAATCATATTAACTTTATCTGTAGAACGCAAAAATACATTAAAAAGTAGCGATTCATTTCACAACATCACTGATGTTTTTATTTATTTAAAATAGTCAATTTACTATATACTGTCAATTGTAATATTCTAATTATGTGATAAAGTCTATTGATCTTTTCTGAGTTTTTTGCTTCAAAAAAATAAATTGTGTTACCAAATTATTAAATTATAATTAATTATATCAACATTTGTGCTATTTGTTTTTAGATGACAATATCAACTTTAATATGATTTTAATGGTTAATTACTATAGTTTGTAGTTTGAATAAACCCATAATAAATAAAAATACCTAACTACTTTTCAATTAACATACTTCAGAAAGATACAACGGGACACAGAGAGTAGATATGCCGCAACTGTCGAAACTTGTTGAACCCGGCGAGTTGCGGCGTCGTGAATCCATCTCCGGAAGATACTTGACACAAAGAGGAGATGCCTGAAAAAAAAACATCAAGATATCCTAATCGAGTGTTCGTTCCAGTGTTAGATTTGAAGGGTGAAAACCGTTTTCTTTTCGTCTGTCCGACCCTTCAAAAAGGACAGATTTTGTTAAAATTGTGTACATTAATTCAAGTTGTGGTGACGTGGAAAATTACAAAAATGACACTTTGGAGTCAATGCCTTGCAAAGTTTGAAATAAAAAATGACAAAAAGTTAGTTAAGTTGGAAGACAACAACACTCTTTGGTGTAAATTTGCCATCATCAGTCAACTCGTTTTGTTTGGCGGTGTAAGTGGCTGGGTTGCAATAACTACAATTTTGACCATTCTTGCACACAGCTATATCACAACACAAACCAAATGCAAAAAGATATTGATTGTCTTGAGAATAAAGATAAAATTCGTGATCGGTGTTATTTTTATTCTTTTCAAACTTTTTTGGATTCAAAGTGCCATTTCTCACAAGCGAAAATGTGTAAGAACTGCCGCTGCTGATCCAATTGCCAACAGCATTTATATTTCCAGTAAACACGCCACCAAATTTGTTATGATTTGTGTCTTCTACCAAAAAGCACAAGTTGTTTTTGTTAATAATTTTTGAATCAAACACTGACGTGTCTTTTGACCAATTGTCTTTATCCGAGTCAAACACAACACTCGCAATCTTCATTCCTGTCAACTTCTCAAGACCGGCTTTCTCTTCAAGTGTGATGTGTTCGCGCTTTATTCTCTCTGCTTCTTCATCGTGTTGTCTCTTTGCACTGATGAATTTCTCCGATTTCTTTATTTGATCAATTCTAGTGTTTTTTGCTTGTTTGATTTTGTCAATTTCATCTTCAAGTGGTTTTGTGTCCATTTTGCACTTCTCTTCATAAAGTGCTATTTTGATATTGAATATCTTATACAACTTCTCGTTATCAGTCTCTGTTGCATACAGACTTGTCTCATTTTTGATTTTGTTGGATGTGTTGTCCAAATCGGTGACGATCGTGTTAAGTGAAGTTGTGATGTTCTTCTTTCTATCAAATACCTCATCAAGTCTGTCGAAGTATCCCTCTGCATTTTCGATGCGTTGATCAATATCAAGTGACTTGTTGTCAACAAAGTTGTATTCCCTTTTATTTTTGTTGAGGTCTGACACCGCCTTTGCTGCCTTAGTGCAGAGTGCTGAGAGTGCTGTTAACTTGTTTTCCATGTATGTTAAAAGAGTTTATTTGTTTTTATATTTAATTTTATATAAATCTCATTCAAAAACATTATTACCTCATAAATAATAATTTTTTTTCAATTAAAAACCAAAAAAAAATTATTCGAATTTACATAAAATGATTATAATTTCAAGCAGGGTCCATCACGGAACAGGAAAAAATTTGGAACTTGTCCCAAAAATGCATTTTAAAATGAAAAGAAATATATTTGTTTTGTTTTTATGCCAAAAATAAAGTAGTTTTAGTAAAATTAATAGTTATGTTTGTTTTTACGATCTCCAAAACCTTTTCTTAATGTTAAAACGACAGTTAACAACAAAACTATAAAATATTAAAATGTATAGTATATGAATAAATGGTTTATTAATATAATATTTATACTATATAAAATAAAACTATTAATTATAATTGATACAATTATAAAATATTAGAAATTGTTTAATAAAGATGAAATAATAATTTAACTTATTAAAATAAAATTTGTTATTAACTATACTTTTATTAAAATATAGTTAAATGAAATCAACCAGAACAAAGCTGTCGCCTTTCGATTACTTGTTAAAATTGATTTGTTGTTGCTTTTTATCACTTTCAAACATCAAGTAGTGGTTTAATATACCAAATTAAAATAAAATGTAATAGAATAGACTATAACAAAACATTGAGACACAATACTTGGTGTTGTTGATAAATTTAATTATTTTTTATTAACATGAATACTTTGATAGAACAGAAGAGTTATTGTTTGCAGATAAATAATTAAAACGATTTTGTTCATCATTGAAGCATAAACAGAGTGTTTGAAACAAAACAATTTCAATTATCTTCATTATATTGTTTAGTCTTTATAATTTCATCAAAGCTATTATTGTATCATATATTTACCATATTTATGAGTATTTTGTTTAATTGAAAATTGACAGTCAGTATGTTAGTCAGGTGTCTCCATTTTTTACTCGAAAATACCCACGTCATTAATTTTTTACCATTTAAATATATATTAAAAACCATTTTTTAATAATATTTTTTTATTTTTAAAAACATAATTATTCTAAACCATAAAATAAGTCATCATAATTTTATTTATTCAAAAAAATACTTCGAATAACCAAAAAATATTAAACAATTAAAAAGCAGAAAAATTTAATTGTTATGATTTATTCTTTTTCCATATTTTGAAAAAGAATAAAAAATCAAATTTATTTTTTATTTATTTTTTACAATTAAAATTATCCACACGATTTTATCAATTTTATTTTTTTAATAATTATCTTGTGAATTATTTGCTCGACCGAATTCACGTTTTGATACAACATATTTAAATCACGTCAAATATATACAAACGGTGTTAACTTTTGAGCGGCACTTGCTTCAAATATTTAACAAAAATCAACAAAAGAGTGTAACACATTGGTTAGACAACACACAATAATTGATATATTTAATGTTGTTTTGAATGTTTGAATAATAACATCGATGAATCACAAAAAAGGTTAAAAAAATAAATTATAATTATGTGTGTATTTCACAGACTCGACATATTATATCCAAAAACAGGAAAAACACGATTAACAATATATTGTAAATTTATAATAAATATGGTAGTAACAATAATGTATTTGGTGAATACCACACGTTTTTGGCAATAAAAGCTGTATTTAATAAAAATCAGTATATTAATATTTTAAATTTAGATATGCAACACAAAAATAATTTATTGATAAGCAGAAAAATACAAATCAATTAACTTTTAAAATAAAGTGTTTTCAAATATTCACATAACAAAGTTATCAACATGATTAAATGATTAAATAAATTAATAACACATATATGATATTTTTAATATAACTTTGATTGTTAAATAAAAATTACATCGAATAACAACCGTTAATGACATTGTTTTTTCAATTATTAATTATATTTTTTTAGTAATCTGTTTGATATTTTGTCGAAAAGAAAAACCAAATAAAAACAATTATTATTTATTTCGTTATGTAACTCCTTGGATATCCTCATTTTTCATGCAAAAACCATTTGTTTATAAATACTAATAAGTGAAATATTATATACAATTATTGTTTTTGACAATCCTTTTATTATTTTTCAAATTACAAGACACAACAGTAAACAGGTTTATTTGGATAACACCACAACACTTTCATTAAAGTCAAATAAAAGCACCCATTAAATGCCAATTTTCAATTATTTAATAACAATAGTTGGTGTATAAAATTTTACTGTTTATTGCTACACTTTCATTTTAAAAACAGCTTATAATAAAACTTGACAAATTTTAAGTGTGTAAATATATAACATCAAACAGAAAGCTTAAATGAAAATCGAAAAAATATCATAAGTTTCAACAATTTTGGGTTCTGACTTGTGGTTCACACACATGCCCATTAAATATTAAATCGATTTCCCTGTCGTCGTAAAGTTAACAATAAAAATACACATTTTTATTAGAATTACATTTCATTTTTTATTGTTTGAATTTATCATTGTAATAAGTTACATGAAACAACATGTGGTACATTCACAACATGTCATTATAATTACAATTTATAAATAAAAAAAATAAAATGTAAAATACACTTAACACACTCTGAGTTTTTTATATTAATATTAAATTGACATTGATATTATAATATATTTACAGAAAAAATGGGTTTGACAATCATCGTTTATATATAATATATATAAAATCATTTATTATATATAATATATATTAATTGATGATTTTAATTATGTTTGTTGTTTATAATGGATTGCTTTTTGTATTAAAAATTAAACAATTCAATTCAAAAAAGTTTATTTTTCCCAATTTAAAAACATTTTAGTTTATTATAATGTTTTACCAAAAATTATTTTTGCCAAATTAAAAATTTAAATTCCAATTGAGGAATAACTTAACCAAATTATACCAAAAACTATTTTATTTGACAGTTATTTTTTTCTTGCTAAAAATTTACTAATAATACCAGTTTGATCTCTAAATACAGTAAAGTAAATATTGGAGACGCCTGAATGTTTGTTGATGTGTTTTAATATAGATCATAATTAAATTATTTAAAATTAATAATTATAATAATAATTATTGATTTTATTAATGAAATGTTAAAAAATATTATATAAAAGTACTATATAAACAAGTCAGTGAAAAAATCTGGCTTGTTTTAAATTATAATTTTTATTGTTATATGTTATAAACATTAAAATATTTCAAAAACAAAACCAAAAAACTAAAAATAAAAATACTAACAAAATGTTGTTTGAAATTATTACAATTCACCTCGATAAAAATGATGTTTTGAATACGAAAACGGAGTTTTGTAGTGACAGAAAAGTTCTTGAAATGGCTTGCAAAAGCGGAGCTTCGAGACGGTGAATTTTTCGCAACGACGTACAGCTGGTAAGATGTTACATATGTGGGGTTTGTAGAACCACAGCGTGATTCCATTGGTGTTGTTTTGTATTTGTATTACTACTACACAAATGACACAAACAACTGAACTAATCAAGGACCAAACAGTCAAACAACGAATTAGAAATGAGGTGAATTTCTTGTCGTATCGAGATTGGAAGAATATTATTAAGCCAGACTATTCGATTTGGGAGGAAAGCAACGACGCATGGACTTCCTTAAGTGTCCCACTGCGGTACTATGGATTCACACAAATTCAAGGCCACCACAGATTGTTGGCGACTGCTATGATGGAAGAGAAGTATTACAAAGATACTAAAAGAGCCGAATTACTGAGAAAAAGACACAGGACCTATCAACTTTATTTGAGAAATTGTTCTGAAATGAAGAGAAAAGGTACTTCGTCCAAGTCATTTGGCAGGACAACAAAAAGTGATCGTCGACACATCGACTGCAACTATGGCGTTCAGTGACATTGTAACTGATCAAATAAAGATAAAAAACACTTTAATAACATCAGAAAGTTCAACATCAAACTTGAATATGGCATTGCAAGACATCCACAAGACTCATACTTCTATTTTTCAAAGTGGAATATTGGAGGAAAAGAAGCTGGTGAAGCAAGCCTACTATGGGGAGAAGCTGTAGACTGAATCACTGGCGCTAATTATGTCGTCAATGCCTGATGTATACAAACACACAGGTGTGTGCATCATGATAGCGCTTCAGAATCAACAACTCTTCCCACTCTTTAATTATAAGAAGTGGTAATTTGGTAGTTTCGTAATTATTTTTATATTATAACATGTGTGTTGATATAAAATAATAATAATAGTAATATTAGTAAGTTAACTAAATAATATAAAATTGGAGTTTTGGTGCATTGGAGCGACAACACTTAAAAATGCAGAAAGTGTGTTGAGAAAGACGCTGTATTTGAGAGACAATTTCAACAAGTCTACGTCGCTAAGCTCAGAGGACACTTTGTACAGCGTGAGAGGCATCATTTAAAAGTATAAGAGCCACAATGGACTGAAATTCACTGACTCGGCTCTTGTTACAGCTGTCAAAAAATGACATTAATGCAATCGATTTAGTAGGGTGTAACACGTACACAGAAAAACTCGCAGCCAGAAAAGATCGACCATTTGGAAAGAAAAGACACATAACTGACAGTCGAGAAGATCGCACTGGAGGGAGCTGAAGCAGACAACAAGGGATCTTGAGCTTGCCACAGACTCAAAGTATTATGCTATTCCAGAAGCAGAGAAGCGACTCAAAGAATTGAAGAACCAGACAAAAGAGACATCAGTGCTGTCGTCGCAAGTGACCCCACAGCTGATTGAAGATGTGGTGAGAAAACGGACAAGCGTTTTAGTAAGCAGAATGACACAGAGCGAGAAGACAAGACTCCTGAAACTTGGTGACGAGCCGCACAAGAGAATTGTAAGGCAGGACGAGGCTGTGACTGCGGTCTCTGAGGCCATTCTGAGAAGCAGAAGTTGTCTTGAATCAGGCAAGCGACCGATTGGGTCCTTCATCTGTTTTTTTTTGTAAATTTACCCTTAATTACGATGATGGTAAACAATTGAAGAATATAGTCAAAAAAGCCCACACAGCGTTGTTCTGTTTGATGAGTCAAAAAACGCACCAGCATATATTTAATGTGTTGCTGCGGGTGCTTGATGACAGGCGTCTCATATATGGAAGAGAAGAACAGTAGACTTTAAGAACAAAGTCAACTTAATCATGTACGTGTCCTTTGACTGTTTGTAACTCTTAGAAACTTGTTCAAGACCTTTAAACTCGGTGTATTATCCAGATGTGTAGTCTTCAAGTTTGCCACATTCGTCTTGTTTCTCGTCGAGTTAAATTTTTATTTTGGTCAATTTTTCTGATGCAAAATTATAGTATTATCCTTTTTTTGTTTAGCCACCTGGGTTTTTTTCAAATGTTTCAGTTTTGATTGAGATTTTGGCAATATACTTTTCATTTTTTTTCTGATCAATTGGGTCTTTGTTTAGTCTTTCTCCTTTTGATCAAGTTCAGTTAAACCGTTTTTGAATTTGTATTGCTTTATTGTTTTCGAGGTCTTTCTTTATGATAATAATAAATCTTATATCGTTTATATTTTTAAAATATGTCAAATATTGATTTGGGCATTTCATAGTATAGGGGTCTATACATACTCCTTAGCTTTTGCATTTTTTAAAAACCCAGTCTTTTTTCAAGCTTTTTTGCCCAAAAGTGCATTTCCCTTTACCAACTTATTTTTCTTTAAGTAAATAATTTAAAATTGGAGGTGTTTTAGTAAAATAATATGTAACGAAGAAATAATATAAATCTTTCACTTTTTGGTTATTGTTTTGTTCAAAATGCCGAATTTAAAAATAAAACCTTGTGAAGAAAAAATAACTATTTATATCTTTTCAAATTAATAAGTTTGTTATTAAAATATTATTATAAAATTTATAAATATATTTGTTTCAAAAAAGTGTTTCATTATATTTATATTACATATCAATTAATCATATATCAATTAAGAATAATATATATTGTAAATAAATATATTATATTATATTTTCATTTAATTAAATTAACAAAAAATTAATTTTAATTTGTCTTGTAATTATTTTAATATTAAATAAATTAAATAATAATATTTAAATAATAAAATAATATATTATTATTATTATTATAGTGTTAAATATAATTAAACATAAATAATTAAAAAGTGGAATAAATAAAAAAATATTTATTTTTTTTAAATAACAATAATAATTAAACATTCAGAATTATTAATAATTAACAAATTAAAATATAGTAATTATAATTTAAACGATTATTTTGATAATAATCATTCATTGTGTTAATAATTATTACAAATAATTATTCAAATAAAATAAAATATATTATTAGATATATATATCTATTTCAAACAATAAAAATATAAATAAAATTTAATTTATTGAGGTGTTTCATATCAATTGTCGAAATTGGTTTTGAAATCAAAAATCATTTTGTGATTCAAATTACGGTAATATAGTTTTGCAAATACACCATCAATATCCAAATTCAAATGAAGAGCATGTTTCACTTGTGAAAAAAATCTTTCAACAGAAACGGAAGTAGAAAAAGTAGGAAGTAAAATATTTACTATTTCTACAAGTTTTGGATAATCTTTCTTCTCCATAAAAGGATAAACATCAAAAAGGTTATAACTTCTTACGTAACCTGTTTTTTTGATCAATTCAATGTCAAATTTTGACCTTAAGTAATTACCTTTTGATTCTGATTTGATCAAATCCAAATTACTTTCAATAAGAGATTCCAATTTTTCAAGTTCTTCTTTGGTATCTTCGAATCCTTTGGGTATTGTAAAGTCACTATTTCCTTCAAGTGTGTCATCGGAAAATTTATTGATAATTTCATCTGGTTTGTAAAACATGTACATGAGCCCTTCAATGTTAAAGTCTGTATTATCAATTCCTATTAAATTATCACCATTGATTAGTTCAATATCATTCTTTGGTAATTCTCCGAACATTTCACCGAGGATATTGTTCACTTCATTCTCGTCAATACAATGTTCAACTTCTTCAATTTCTTCAGAAGTGGTTTCAACAACATCTTCACTATCAATCTCGATTTTGTTTTCATCATCATCCATTGAATTATTTGTACTGTTAACCAAATAATCTGGCAAATTGGAACACTTTTTCAAAACATCAACAAATTGTCTGATATCTTCAGAAGATGAAATCGTGTTGAATCTGATATCAAAAGATTGAATAACAGTTTGTAATAAACACTGTAAAAAATCCAAGTCAACTTCAGTGTTTGGGGTGTTACAATTCGAGTCATTACCCCAAGAAATACAAATCTGAATAATCACTTTTTCGCACATTATTTAAAACATTGATCAGATACATTCGGAATAATTGAACTCGCTCCCAAAATACAAATATAAATGATTTTTCTTCTTGGAATACAGTGCAAAGACTTTTCACAAGATACAGAACATCGTGCAAAGCTTTGAAATTCATAAGTGTTTTATCTTTATCCAATTCAAATGTTTCTATTAATGGGTAAAGATTTGTTTTTTAACAAAGATCTTTTTCATGTATGCAATCATATCACTGTGTGCTTTTGGTTGTTGTTGATACAACAATATCAGACCATAATTTTCTTCGATATCTCTGATATTTTTTACAATTTCAAGCCATCGAGTCCTTGATGCCACACTAAGTGGAGGAGTTTCATACTCTCTAAACAAATAAAATCTTTTCAGAGTATCACTTTGACAGAAATAAGTAACAAAAGCAGTCATAATTGCAGTCTGATCCATTCGGTTGCTATCTTCGGCGATTAAATTTACTCTGTGTCCAAAACAACTAACACTTTTTAAAGTTCGAGACACTATGCTTCTTTCAATGGTTTTGAGTTTTGCTTTTTTGACCAGATTGTAAAATTCAACAAATAGACCAACGGTTTTAGATGTATTAGAACTTGTTGAATCGAACACCAAAGAAATGATCAAGTGAATTGGAAATTCTATATTTAGTAATCTTGTGAATAACCAATTGGCCATAGCTACTCTACTTTTTGAATGATTGTATTTTTCTAGGAAAAGTGGACAACATTTAATCACTTCACCAGTTGAATAACGCATTAAAACACCCATAATATCTTGACCTTTTTTAGACAAAGAATAATTTCAATCGTTGCGCATATTCCTTTTCTGACTTCTTTGAGATCTCTTTCTCTGCGCATTTCGTTGTATTCATTCATTATTTTACGAACAGTAGAAGGACTTATTGACACCTTTTCGAAATTTTCGGGATTTATACAAAAAAACCAATCTTTGATAATACTTAAGAACATCTGCAACTCCGTTCATTTGAGACTCTGAATAATTCAAATCAATGAAAGTCGATGAAATCATAAAGGTTAATAACATCTTTTTCAATACATGGAGTGATGATTTTCTTTTTGGTTTGTTTTTTCCTTTTGCTGTTCTTCTTTCGTCTCTTAATTTTTCCATTGTTTCATATTTATTAAACAAATAATCACACAAAACGAAAAAGCGTTGTTTTGATGTACTTCCACTCTCTGCAACAAACTCTCTAATGTTAAAAAATAACAACTTTTTGTCCCATTTGTTTAAACTTTTCTTTGTAATTTCATTGAAGAAGTTGTTGTTGAATATGTCGATTTTATTTTTTATCGTTTTTTCATCTTCTCTTTCCTCCTTTTCATCATTTTCATTTTGATCAATATAATCATTATTTGTATCTTCAAATTCGCTATCACTTTCTTCGTCTGAGTTTTGTTCTAATGACATATTTTCAATGTCAGATGAAAAAGTTTTATTATCGTTGAAGTTGTTATAATCACTTTGTTGTAGTAAAGTATTTGTGATTGGGTTGTTTTCAATAGTTTTATTGGATAGTGTTTGTACTTGTTCTTGTACACTTTGTATGACTGATTGTCCGAAGATAACACTTTCATTTTGGATCTGGTGTTCTTGCATTGCTCGATTTCTAAGAGGGTTGGGAGTTTCGAAAGTAAATGGCAAATCTGGAACAGGAACGAAAGCAGGAGTGGTTAAGTTCCCACTCTTCTCCACTGCGTCATGCGGTCGGATAATCGATTCGCCTTCGGATACTGCGTCATGCGGTCGGATACCCTTTAGATTCCCATTACTTTCTATTCCTCCATTCCTTTGTGACTCTTCTTCTTCATTTTCTAACATCATT
This sequence comes from Entamoeba invadens IP1, assembly GCF_000330505.1. Taxonomy (NCBI): domain Eukaryota; phylum Evosea; order Mastigamoebida; family Endamoebidae; genus Entamoeba; species Entamoeba invadens. The sequence goes on from NW_004440380.1 coordinate 37,072, forward strand.
GTAGTTCTTCCAAATGTGTTACTGATATTGTTCTCAACACTGAAAAATGATGGAAGACATTGAACAGGAACAAAAGCGGAAGGTATTGCGTTTTGTATATTTGCATCTTCCATTTGCATTGATTGTTCACTTTGTTCAAATGTGCCATTTTTACTTGTTATTGTAAACGTATCAATAATCGTTGTTGTGTTTCTTCTTGGTCTTTTGGGGGGAGGTGGTGGGTGGTTTTTAAGTTTCAATTATTTAACCAACCTATCTTTGTCTAATATACCACTAATTTTAACAAACGAATTTTGAACCGTTGTTTTATTTTTAGTAATTAAAAAATTTGAATATTGTTTTTTAATTAATTCCAAATTGGGATCATTATCGGCCAAATTTTCGGGAAATTTAAAGCTATGGGTCGAATAATGGCGGTAAAGCGAACCGGGTGCTATACCATTTATTGTGGGTCAAACAATAAAACTTTGTTTCAAAACCATTTTTTTTGCTTTTAAAAACCCCTTAAAAACCAAAATTTACAAAATTCAAATTTAACATTGTTATGTATAAGTTCCATTTTTTGTTTTTTGAGTTCTATTTTTTAATTATTATTAGGTTTTTTACGATTGTTTGTTATAGAACTTGAAATAATCTATTAATATACTACATACGCTATATTTACTATAATTTAACTATAAAAATAATATAAAAGTATTAAATATTTTTATAATAGTTGTAATAAAAAACTTTAATAATACATAAAATTCATTAAGCTTTGACACTACAAGGTGAAAAAAATATCGAGACGTAAAATAGCAGTTTGAACCAAAGCCGATAAGTGAGCCACTTGAATAAACCGATTAAGGTTTAAAAGACTAAGCCGATACAATGGAAAGCCTCATAATAAATACAGAGGACAAAGTTCACGACAACATGAATAGATTGTCTGACGCTGCTAAAGCCGCTTTACAGTTTGATGACATGTCGGATATTATTAGTATGGACGCGATCTTAGGTAAAATAAAAGACAACCTGACGTTGAAACAAACAATAATTTACAGTCTAAATTCTATAGTGTTGCCGATATGATTGAACAAAAACAGTAAAAGAGTCTTGAGTTTCATTTAAACACGACTTTAAGAACTCAACAAGTTGCAGAATAGATGTTCTGATGATTTGAAAAGATAATAACTTTAAGAAGATTGTTAAGAACGCAACAAATACACATATTCTTCGCATTATTTGGATGTGTTAAATCAGGCGGACAAAAAAGTATCCGCTTCGATATTATTCATATTCGAATTTTTAAGCTAAGACTGGTTTAATTTTATAGTTTTTTACTATTTTATTTGAATTGTCATAAATCATATTTTTGAATAATTTTGTTATTTTTAATCATTTCCCAAAAACGCATTTTGTATACTTTTTAAGTGTTGAAAATCCACATTTTTGGTAATAAAAATACTTTTGAACACTTAAAGTATTAATTATAATAAATATTAATTATTTTAACTATATCAAGTCAGAATTATTTTAAGTAAACTATATAATAACTATTGAATTGCTAAACTTTATTCAATGTGTATCATAATAAACGATACAAATATCATTATAGCTGTTCGGCGACTTTATATTCCCTTTGAAAATCGCCAACTTTTTAGTTGTCTTAAAAGTCGCCGACCTAAATAATTAGTTAAATAACTATTCAAAATACCATTTATCATGTAAAAGATATTCAAAAAATAAACCATATAAATTTAATAGAATTATTATTAAAAAATAAAATGAAACAATACTGTCCCAATTATATCTTCTCAAATCATTTTTTAAATTATATTTATATGATTATAATATAACAAATTATAACAACTATTGTGTTTTTACACATTTTTGAGACTATAATTAATATGGTATAATTATTAAAGTTAATAGTTATTTAGTTCTAAATAAAGTCTTTTTGAACTAAAGAAGTCCCTTCAAAAGTCGGCGACTTTTAAAGGGACTCAAAAAGGCGCCGACTTCTCAGTAATATCATAAGTCGCCGAACAGCCATTAGAGAAAATTAATATGACCATCACCTGTTAGTCAATAAACACATAATTAAATCGTTAGAATCATACAAATGTTGGTATAAAAAGTATAACATCATTACCACAATGATGACTTACAAAAATGCTTTTAATATAATTATTTCTTTTTTGATATTTACTTTGGTACTTGATAATTTCACTATCCTTTACTAAGTATATACATGTATTTCAAATTCAACGTTTATAAGCTCATTAAGTATATTATTGATACGTATATCACCGTTTTATTGACCTTAGCTAAACAAAATAAAAGCCCATAATTTTCAATTATAGTAGTAATTAAATTGAAAAGTATAAAATAATCAGTTATTGTAATTGAATTGTTCTTAAGGCGGGTTTGGTTTAAATCAATTTTGAATATAAATTTCAATATAATAATAAACTTAA
>NW_004440380.1:39630-54248 GCF_000330505.1 Entamoeba invadens IP1
TGTATATTTTTAATGTATTTTTTGTTTTTTTGGTAAAAAGGCGTTTATGCCTGTTTGTTAAAACAATCAATAATATCAGTGTTATTTTGTTCATTTTGGATAACTTTTCATTTTTAATAGTTAAATAATACACTATGAAGACTTAAAAAATCGGGAATTGAAAGACTGGTTCTAAATATAAAATGATAATGATTTATTTTTAAATCTGTATTTTTTTGCACAATTCTAAAATAAGTTTGGTAAAAGTATTTTTCCAAAAATAAAAGTGTATTTTGTTGATTAAAGGTGCACTCGATAATCGAAAAAAAATCCAGAAAAACAAAAATGAGACAAAAATTTTGTGAGTAAAAAATGCAAAAGCTACGGAGTATGCTTCGAGGACTGAAAATTTTTTATTTTTTTATTTTTTTTCAGAAAAAAAATTCAAAAAATAATTTCACTTTTCCAAAAAAATGAAAATAATGGCGACTTTTCTTGAACAATTTAGAACGATTATTGACTTATTTGATAAAATAGTTCAACTCAAATTCAAACTTTTGAATTATTTATAAAACATTTCATCATTCATAAACTCAAATTAATTGGGTTTTGTTAAAGATTTGTCCTTCAATTAATAAAATATACAATTTAACAAATTAATATTAGTAATAAAAATAATACGAAAATAAACTGTTTTCATAAACAAATAAAAACGTTAATAAAACTTGATTAAATAATATTATCAGATATTCAAGTTTTTTTAAAAAACAAAATAAAAAACACTTAAAACAAGTGCAACAATTTGGGTTCGATATAACCAATAAGATTGGTTCAAACCAAAATAAAAAAAGAACATAACAATATACAATTGTTGAAATAAAAAATGGATTCCACTCAAAGTAAAAATACTTGGAGAACAAATAAGAACAAAATATTACGATAAAAACCCACTGCTTACTATTAATTTTATGTGTTATTCATCTAACACAATAATAACATTAAAATATATATTTTATATGGTAAAACACCGCTATAAAACATCAATTTAAGTCGAGAAAAATAGCAGTTTTGGATACATTATACAATGCGTGACAAAAGAATAATAAATTGTATAGTAATTTTAATTATAAATAAACTATAATAATCAACCTCTGAATAATATAACTGATAGTAAATTTATTATATATTTTATGATTAATTATTACAATAATTATAATAATAATTATTAAAACTAAACCAAATAAACACCAATATGAATATAATTAAATTGAGCCAAGCATAAATAGCCTTCTCATGCTTATTCGTTTTTCATTTGCATCTTTCTCCTTCTCTTGTCTGTCGTTGATTTTTTGATTGATTTTCCACCAGACAAGACGATGTTTCCGTACAAGTCCTTTCTGATGTCGACATTGCATTTCATGATTGAGTTGTAAGTTGTCTCGTGGATACCAGATGCTTCCATATCAAGGAATGATGGCTAAAAGAGTGCTTCTGGGCATCTGAATCTCTCATTTCCAATGGTAATGACTTTACCATTTGATAATTAATGTGACTTCTCGAGTTCTGATGATGAAGCAGGTTTTTGTATTTTTTCGTCAAATCAAATGCAAGACGGCAAAGTTATTTATAGTAATAAGTAATTGTTCATTTTTTGATTTTTCATTCCAAATATAATAAGAAATTTGTGTGTTATTTCACACAATTATTTAATGTTGATTTAGGATATTCATTAAATATTCAAATGTTTTTTCAGAATATAAAAATTAAAAAATGATAATTTTTGATTATAAATTGGTTTTGCATATTGTTGTTTAAAATAGTGCAACTTGAAACTTTAAATTTATTTATAACAAATCTTGAAATAACTAACCAAATAATTGTGTTAATTCAAATTTATATCAAGTATTTTCTTTGTTTTATCACAAACTTTTTTGTTTTGTAGAAAGTGACGTTATTTTATGCAAGATTTAATTAGTACTTTTAATTAATTTAAACCATTTTATTGTTTAGCAATCTCCAAATAAAAACACCAAATTTTTCTTTGCATTTAATTTGTTAAAATAGTATTCATTAATTAAAAATAACTATAAATGTTTTGCATCATTAAAACAATTGAACAAAACGGGGTAACCTTACTGTACGTATTTTTAAAAATTTGAAACAAAAACATCTATTTAAAAACACAAAACACAATTCGTTACAAAATCAATCGAATAAACAATACATTATAAATTATCTAATATTTTAACTATAACTGTTAATAATATTATAGATGACATTTGTTTGTCTATTCCTCATTGATCCATTGTCGTGGAATAACAGATAGTCGTTAATTTAAAATATTCTTTAAAAATATACTATTTAAAACAAAAATTTTAATATTTTTGTTATTTGGTGTGTTTGAATAACATTATTTTACCATTATTGTCATTTAAAAAATGAATTATTGTTTTATTAATTATTATATTATTATTGTTTTAGACTTTTTATTATTATTGGTAAAATAATATTATAAATATAGTTTGTAATCAATTCTAACATCCAAATAATTTAAATTGTTATCTATATAACAACTACATCAATTATATCACAATTAATCATTTTATTGATCATTCACTAAACCAGTGTGTTTCCGTTAATATAAATTTAATGCTTATTTGTTTTGTTTTAATTTAAACTGTGTATTTCTGTCAAAACGCGCTTTATTACAAACACTATGTATCTTCTATTATGATAACATTATAAATATGGTGATTATACCATTTTTATTATAATTATACATAAAATACAATATAGTTTTAATTACACAACATTGTTATATTAATGTGATCACTTATCAATTCGATGAAATCACGTTGGAGTAAAGATATGATTGTTGATGGTTATTGTGTCAAAATTATGTCTGTTGATTGTTACTATAATATATAACAATTATAATTATAAAACTATTATAAATAACATGATAAATTATTAATAATATATTTATTTATTTTATTATAAATTATAGTTTTAAGTGTTAACATTGGTATATATCATGATGTCTTTACACTTATATTTTTCTTTGTTTTTGATTATTTCTATACATTTACTATAAGTTTTTTGTTTGTTGCCCAAAAATGCATAATTTGAAAATGAATAAACAGTGGCTGCAAAATAAACAATTATTTACCAAATACAAATCTTTATATTCTAAATAGATTGCATAAAACACGTTTTGCCTTTTGTTTTTGTTTGAAAATGATAAAAATATTCAAATTACAAACAATGAATTTATATCTTGCTTCCTTGACAGTGGCACGACGTGAAATTCAATGGATGACCATAGAACCTTGTGGTGATCAAAGTTTATTTAAACGCTATTATTTTTATTGTTAAAGTTGATTTTATAAATTTTTCTCGATTTTGCGATTTTTGGTACTTTTGAAAATGTATTTTAGATATTTTTTGTTTATTTTACACTTATTTTCTTTAAGATTTTTTTTCAAAGTCGGAACAAACAAAAGTGTCTTTTCGTCTTATCTTATTTCTTTTACAAAAAATAGCAAAACCCAATTTTTTTAATTTTTGTATTTTTCAAAGTTTACAAAAAATCTATTTATTTTCCATTGTTATTGTTTTTGAGATCAATTGCATAATGAAATTTCAAGACACCTCAAAGTCTGTTATTTATTATTTTTCTATGTTATTTTATGATGTAATTGATTTTGAATATTCCAGACCAGTATGTTTTATGATGCAATTTGGTCTTTGTTATATTTTATAATTAATTTTATTATCGTAAGAGATTGTGGACATCTCAATAAATTTTTGATCTGACTTTTCCATTGAACTGTGACTTGTTTCTGAAAAGATCAAGCAAAAAAGTGAACCTTTGTTCATCCCAACTTCAACAAAAAATTCACTTTTTTACTATAATTTATAACAATTTACTATAAAAATATACTAGAGCCGTCATTCCAGGGTGTCTAGCTTTTTTTGAAAAAATTAAAGAAAAAAAGGTCACATTTACATTACAATTGACTAAGATTTTTATTTTTTACAAATTTTGATTTTTCCCGTCTTCGAAGGGTTAAAATAAACTTAGTTTTTAATTCACAAATTTTATTTTAGTCTTAATTCTACAAACTATTTATTATGGTTATGTAACTATTGTTATTAATTCATTTTCTCTTCAAAAATTAAGTAAAACATGACTGTTTTATTGATAAATTATTTATAATCCACAACAAAATGGTGTTATTTTTTTTATGAAAAACACTCTATTTAAGAGGGACAACTTAATTTTATCAAATGCCGTCACAAATTAAAAATACTTTAAAAAGCCCGTTTGTTAGTATTATTTATGTTTAAATTAAATACAAAAAAATGCAAAAAGAATTATCAATTGACAATGAAAACAAACCCGTTTTGGAATTTGAAATTTATATTTAGTCAAATAAAGCATCAAAAAATTTAATTAATAATCAATTAAAATAAACTATAATAAAACCATCTTATTGTCTTCCTATTTAACTAAAAACAACATCATTTTTTAAATTAATCTTTTTAAGCATCTTTTTCAACTTAATAAACTGGTAAAAGGTTATATTTTCCAAGCTATTTGTTCATTTGTGGTAAAAGAGATTTATTTTTATCTTGTTATTACAAAAATACTTTTCACCAATTTATCGACTATAAAACTGTGGAATTATTTCCAAAATAAATATCATGACCCAAATATGTTTTTTTATTATTAATATACAAACAAAAAACGCATTTCTGAACAAAAAAATAAATTCAAGTTTTATCAAATTACAATAAAATATATTGTATATTATATTATAATCCATTATAATACATAATAATATATTATTATGTATAATATACGTAATAATAATATAATATATTTTATTCGAATAAGAAAAAAAATGGACATGATGAAGAAGAATGGGAATATAGGGGAAATAAATAATTTGTGGGTTAAGGACGTCCTCCCGCTATTAAGGACGTCCTCCTGTGTATAAAATTATTCTTTTTGTTGTGTCTATTGTGTTTTTAAAACTATATAAAGAGTTATATTTTTATTATTAATTTACTATCAAAAAATATAATTATTTCCAAAAATACATTTAATAATGGACAAACGCAAAACAACAAGTACTTTTGTTACAAATTAATAGTTAAAAAACTAATTCAAATTTAAATTAGTTTTTTTGGGTCACTTCGAATAACTTTGTTAAGACAAGTAAATCACAAAAGTCGACCTCTTCTATCTTTGATCCCTTTGTGTCGCTCTTCTTTGCACCCCATTGTTGTGCACCAGACATGTTACCAGTTTTATTCTGTCGATATCTGTATGAAGATTGGCTCTACCTTAGCCTCAGCTTCTTCTGTTTCTGTGTGTATTCATCTTTTGATGCCGATTGGTTCTTGTCGAGCCAGTCGAGTGTCTCCTTGATAATTGCTTCAATTGCCGCCTTGTCATCTGGTGAGAGCTTTGCTGCAATTTGCTCGTTGAGTGTGTTTTTCATCGAGTCGCAGAAGTTTTCAAGTCCATTCTTCCCCTCGATACGTTCCTTCATCTTGTCGTCCTCTGCCTTAAACTTCTCTGCGTCTGCAACCACCTTGTTGATTGGTACCTTTGAGAGTCTTTCCTCGTCGTTAGTGATTGTGATCTTGTTCTTCTTTCTTGTTGTCTTGTCTTCAGCTGAGACATTCAGAATCCCATTTGTATCAATGTCAAATGTGACTTCAACTATGGGACTCCACGTGCTCTTGTGAGTGACGTGTAGAAGTCGATGCCTTCATACAACTGGTCGACTTCGATGTTTGCTGTTGCTGCATTTGACAGTGTTCGCTTTGCCCTTTCACACGATGTTCTGAGTTTTCTGACTGCTCGTGCATTCCTTGAAATGTCTTTCTTGTACTTTCTCTTGAACTCGGCAATGAAGTGGTTGACCATTCTGTTATCAAAGTCTTCGCCACCAAGGTGTGTGTTGCACTTTGTTGCCTTCACTTCAAAGACGCCATCATCAATAGCAAGAAGTGAGACATCAAATGTTCCTCCTCCAAGATCGAAGATCAAGACGTTCTTTTCTTTGTCGACCTTCTTGTCGAGTCCATAAGCAATAGCAGCGGCAGTTGGCTCATTGATGATTCTGAGCACATTGATGCCTGCAATTGTGTCTGCTTCCTTTGTTGCCTGTCGCTGTGAGTCATTGAATAGGCTGGACATGTGATGACTGCGTTGTTGACTTTCCCACCAACAAACGCTTCTGCCGTCTCCTTCATCTTCGTCAGCACCATCGAACTGATCTCCTCTAATGTGAAATTCTTAGTCTCTTCTTTGTATTCCATTTGAATTAGTGGCTTGTCATTGCCATTGTTGACGACAGTGAATGACCAGTGCTTCATATCTTCTTGAATTGCTGGATCACTGAAGCGTCTTCCAACCAGTCTCTTTGCATCAAAGACTGTATTCTTCACATTCATCGCAATCTGGTTCTTCGCTGCATCGCCAATAAGCCTCTCGCTGTCCGTGAGGCTTATTTTTAACAAGTCTCCTTCAGTTTCAAACGACTTGACATAAATCTCTTTTAAATGGTTTATCATTGTAAAACATAGTTTTCTCAAAAAGTAAACCTGCTTGATTTGATAAATACCTTTGATTTTAAATTATAGTTTTAATAATATAATTAAATTTATTATAAATTAGATCTTAAAAATTAAATTATAATTATTTAGTATATTATATGATTAATATTAGTTATTGTATAATTAATTACCCATAATATTAAAAAATGTATGTATTTATTAATTTATAGTATAATTTTATTTAAATTAGAGGGTGAGGTTTAGAAAAAGGATGTCGGTTGATTCCTTAATCATTCCAATAGCCCTCCTTCCTGCCCGTTCACGGTGATGGGTGGGTCGTTTTATACTTTTATTTGATATTGTTGAAAATGATTTTTATTATAGTAAAACCCCTTCCCGAAATATTACAATTTTTAAGACTGTTTTATCAATAAAAAACCAACCCGAAATATTTGAGCTTTTTTGACTGTTTTTTATATAAAAATATTCATTTAAACAAATCGAATTAAAAATGGTAATTAGTTTTTCAGAGCATCCCCAACATCCATGTAAGCAACTTTCTTTTTAACGCTCATGTTTGCTCTTTCAAGTTGTCCAATTTTATTAAAAGATCTTTCAACTGGTGCAAGTGGTTGGACTCTTAGCATTCATCTTTTTCACAAGATTGAATAAACATGGGAATTGATTCTTTTCTTCTTGACTCATCAAAGCAAACAAGGTGTTCAAAGTTAGTTTTTTGACTGGGCAACTTTTTAAGAAATCTTCTGCTTCTTTTTTGAATAAAGCCCTTATTTGCTTTCTGTGTTGAATGGCGTTTGCTCTCTTTTCTTTCACAATTTCACTACTGCTGCAATCTTCAGCGATATCTGTTGCTTCTGTTTGATCTGTACTTGTTAATCTCACTTGTTTAACAAGAGTACGTATCACCTCAGTAGCATCAACACTTTCTTCCTTTTCCAACCTGTTTGCAATTTCTTCGACTTTTTCAATGATGGCACAGTACCAATCTTGAAACTTTTGAACTTCTGCTTTTAGTTCTTGGTCATCACTTTCCTCGAATAATTTTGCATCAAAGTTGTTGTAAATTTTGATGTTTATTACCAATTCTTTTCCTTAGAGTTTTCTTTGTAATTTCCCGAAATTTGCCATATTTGTTCCTTTGACCTGGTTCTCCTTCAACAAACCAGCATCGAAAAGGTCTTCTTTGGTCATTTTTCTTGAAGGAATTGCAAACCTCAAAAACATCGCGTCACTCAACTTAAGGAGCAGGTGAATTGAATACTTTTTCAAAATGAATTTTTTGTTGTCGTCAAGATCTTCAGTTTATTTCATTTTTTCTAAATAATCGGTTAACACTACTTTTCGTCTGAGCTCGAAGATATTCGAAATTAAATCTTCAACACGTTGATAGGCCACGGGGTATAGTAAATTGGCGGTCTGTAGCCAATCGTTAATTATCTTCACCTTACTGAGCACTATTTGAGTGAAGAACATACACGCAACAAACAATTTGCAGTTGACATTACACTCACCCATAATGTTGCGAGGTCCAAAAGGCTTTTGGTATTGTTCTCTTTCACTGTAAAAGTCTTGAAGTGAAGGCAGATTCTCAAACATATTATCAAGAATCAATACTGTTTGGAGCCACCTTGTTTCGGATCGTTGAACCAATTTGAGAACTGCACCTTTGATATGATTTTTGGCACAGAATTGATCCCATGCTGTTCTTGTTGTCTGAACAGTTAACCCGTCCAAGAAACTTTCAATAGTCAGTCCCCATTGCGATTCAAAACACATTTCAGTCGCTTTATTTGTTCTGTGTGAAAAGCAGTAGTTTGAATCAAATCCGTTCAGCCCGTCTCTCTCTTTTATTTTAGCCAGGAGTTTACCAGAGAGCCCACCATTTCGTATCAGAACATAAGCTCCATCAAAACAAGCACCAATGCATTTGATGAGGTCAGCATCCATCAATTCCAATATTTTCATTATCCAACTGAGCCACCCCGCAGCATCTGTTTTGCCATCATAGTTTTCTATTTTGACTCTTTTTTCTTCAAATGATCCATCTGAAAACACGAATCTTACAAAGAGAGAAAAGTATTCAACACCACTGTACATTGCTGAATCGGCCATTAATGTATAATAGTCACACTGCTTGAAGATTAGTTGTAGGTCATATCTGGTTTTTTTTTCGAAATTAACTCAAATCTCCGTTGCATAGATGAAGAACTGAGAGCGGTGTTAACGACTTTTTTGGGAACATTGGACATGAGCAAAATTATGGAAATTAATTTTGACATGGCATCAATTTGATTATTTGTCAACCCACATGCTCCCATCATCAACGCAGCCATCATTGTTATAAAGCTGCCTCTTTCATTTACAGCATCATTTGTTGTTGAATAACTGTCAACATTTTTACCAAGTCGCCTTTGTACTTCTTTGTTTGTTTCTTGTGCGATGTACTCGGTGGAGTATTTATTCTTTGGTTTGAGGAGATTTTTGATGTATTTCATTATTTTCAATTGTTCAATCTCAAACACAGTAAATTTTATTTCTTCTTTGGTCGAATCGTTGGTATTTTGAGATTCGTTGTCGGTGGCCTGGCTATAATCAACATGTGTCGCATTTCCTGTTTGAACGGTTAGATGAGTGGCATTTGAAACAACAGAGTTTGTGGTTCAGTGTTAGAGTCTATAATACCAGTTGAATTTTGTGAAACAACATCTTCACAATTTATAATAGGAACATCAAAACTTTTACTGATATTGTCGAGTGCTTCTTGTGTTGACTCGCTGTGTAAAACAGAAATATTCATTTGGAAATTTTGATAATCGATGAGTGGAAGAACACGAACAGTTTCTTCCAATCCTTTCAATAAATATTTCTTAAGGTCCTCAAATGTAGTGTAACTTGTTTGTCTCAATTGTGACTCAAGTTCCTTCCTCGCTTTCAATAAATCGGCACCTCTATAAATATTTGGTGAGAGGTCCATTTCATTATCAGTCAAACCACTTGACTTTTTTTCTTCTTCGACAAGCTGACTATTGAGCGCAATCAAATTAAATTTGTCGAAATTCTCATCAAAAAATTTAAAATTGTGAACACTTTTAAATTTGTTTGTTTCTTTGGGTTTTGCTTCTACAGCGTGTTTGACATATTTGCGTCTATTAACATTTTTCCACAGAAAATACAATAATGAAATTCACGTAAACAATGTTCGGGAAGCTGCGCCTTTATCTCAAAAGTGTAATAAGTGCGGAATTCTTCAAAACGTTTGTTGATATTTGAGTCTTGCATATGTTTGTAATTTTTAAGATAATGAAGACAATAAAATACAAAAGTTATACTTTTTATATATTTATAGTATTGGTTTTAATAATAGTATTATTTTTTATCATATAATTAAATTATGTTTTTCATTAAAAAGTATATATTATAAATATATTAATATATCATAAATTTCAAATATTATATAAATATGTAATTATATTATGGTCTAAATTTACTTAAATATACTATAAATTATAAAATCATATATTATATTTTTTATATTGAATATAACTTAAAATTAGTAATAATCATATTTAGGATAAAAAGACAATTGTTAAATTTTGGTAAATAAAAGGAATAATCATGTTTTTAAAGTGGTAAATATAAGTTGAATTTGCAAATTCATTAAAATGCTCAACTTTAGTTATACATGATCTGAAAACGCGTTGAAAATGAAAAAAATCATGCAAAATGTTATTTAACTACTTTGTGTATTTTATTGTAGTATGTATGTGATAATAAACATGATACCTCAGTTATATTATTAAATTGTATTTAGACTAATCTATATAAACAGACTCAATTTTATAAAAATAATTTTATTAGTTAATTTCATTAATTATTTTATTTACTATATTACAAAATATGTTTAGATTATAAAAAATTTTAATAAAACAATAAATTTTGATTATGTAATTATATATTATTTAAAACAACTCTATAACATTTTTAAAATTACTAAAATAAATTTTAAAACTTTTTATTTGATAAATATTATAAAATAATAATAATTTTTATTGGTTTATTATTTTTCTTTGGTAAAATTACTATAAATATAATATTTTATTTTTATAAATATTTTATTGTTTTATTATTATAAAACTAAATATTTATAATTTTAATTATTTAAATTAATATTTTATATAATTTAAGAAAATTTAATTTTTCAATTAGTAATAATAGTTAATTAATTAAACTATTATATACATTTTTCTATTCTTATAAATCTAAAGAATACAAACTAATAGCTGTTCGCGACTTTATAGTCCCTTCGAAAATCGCCGACTTTTTAGTTGTCTTAAAAGTTGCTGACCAAAATATTTAGTCAAATAACTATTCAAAATACCATTTATCATGTAAAAGGAATTCAAAAAATAAACCATATAAATTTAATAGAATTATTATTAAAAAATAAAATGAAACAATACTGTCCCAATTATATCTTCTCAAATCATTTTTTAAATTATATTTATATGATTATAATATAACAAATTATAACAACTATTGTGTTTTTAAACATTTTTGGGACAATAATGAATATGGTATAATTTATTAAAGTTAATAGTTATTTAGTTCTAAAAGAAGTTGGCGACTTTTGAAGGGATTTTAAAAATCGCCGACTTCTCAGTAATATCATAAGTCGCTGAACAGCCATAACTGTTTTATTAAAAACTGTTTTTAATAAAAAATTAAACTATGAAACATAGTAAAATATATAATAACTTTAATATGTAATAATGAAAATTATATTGAAAAAATACTGCAAAAATTCTATCATTGACTAACCAAGGCTTCTTTTTTGTTATGTGTTATGGATAAACAGACTCGTTACATTTATCAAATTATGCAAGTTACGATTCTGTTTGTCGATTTGTTTACTTTAAAACAAAAGAATGAATTAAACAACTTTAAATTGTGTTATATATCTTTTGGTTAGCCCATGGTATGTAAAACTCTTGATTATCAACAAAATAATATAAACAAGTGTTCGATGTTTGAATAATTAATTCCAAAAAGCAATAATTTTTGAGTAATTTCATTTAACTATATTTTAAGAAAAGTATAGTTAATAACAAATTTTATCTTAATCAATTAAATTATTATTTCATCTTTATTAAACAATTTCTAATATTTTATAATATTATCAATTATAATTAATAGTTTTATTTTGTATAGTATAAATATTATATTAATAAACCATTAATTTGTATACTATACATTTTAATATTTTATAGTTTTGTTGTTAACTGTCGTTTTAAGTAAAAAAACGACCGTGGCAAAAAGTTACCATCTGTAAAGAAAAAATTTTGAAGATCGCAAAAACAAACAATACTATGAATTTTACTAAAACTACTTTATTTTTGTCATAAAAACAAAGAAAATATACCCCTTTTCATTTTAAAAAGCATTTTTGGGACAAGTTCCAAATTTTTCCCTGTTCCGTGATAGACCCTGTTTCAAATTAATGTAAAAACAACTTTGTGTTTAATATAAAACATCGTTTTCTTTTTGTTCATTTTATCATTTAGTATAAATGATATTGTTTTGTTATTTATTATTGTACTTATTAATATTCACTATTTTATTGTTTTTTAAGTTTTTTTCAATAACATGATCATTTGGCTGACTCTATGTTTTCAAAATAAAACCCTCATTAAAACCATTGTATATGATTTATCAATTCATGCATTTGGTTGGTATACTATACTTATAATAATAAATACCAATTATTAATTGTTTAAATTAATCTGTAATATTATTAATCTGCTTTTGTATTCTGTCAGTTCGCTTGTTTACAATTTCAACTATCCGTTCATTTTGATTTCCTTCTTCTAAATGGTTGTTGACGTCTTCGTCTATTCTTACGATACTGTTGCATATGTGGTCAAAAGAAGGGCGATCTTTCGGGTCGGCTCTCCAACATTCCTCTATTAAATTTTTATATAAAAATGGGATATTTTGATCGAAGGAAAGTCTCTTTCCTTCTTCAACATGTTTTTTGATATCAAATATCGATTTCAGTTGTACATACGGTTCTTCTTGGTAAAACAATTCCCACGCTGTTATAGCAAATGAATAGACATCACCAGCAAAAGTATATTCATCTCTAAAAGTCTCGGGTGCTGCATAGATTGGTGTGCCAAGTCCTTTGTCTTCACTGTTTTTAATAGATTTTTTAGTGAATCGTGAAGTCCCAAAGTCGGTAATTTTAATAGAACATGCACTATTAGAATCCAACGAATTGACTAATAAATTGTCTGGTTTCAAGTCCAAATGCATAATTCGATTTTCATGTAAAAATTGCATTCCACGTGATGTGTCAAATAACATTCTAACTTTTAGTTTGTATGGAATATTGACATAATCTTCTTTCTCTTTTCTTAGATATTCACCAAGTGATCCTAAAATAAAGAATTGAATGACCATTGACACCTGTGGGATGTATGTGACAGACCCCATATAACTTGCTATAAACGGATTTCGTAACTTACTCATGATCTCACACTCAGCAACTACATTCTTCTTTAACTCAGCAACTTCATCTTCATTTAAATTCTCCCATCGGAACTGTTTGACAGCGACTGGAACACTCCGATAATTTCCCATAAACACCCGTCCCATCGCTCCTTCAGCTATCGGCTTTTCAGAGATAGACAATTCATCCATATCGATGTGCGTCGAACTTGCAGCATCGGTGATTATTACAAAATTGTGGTGGAATCTTTTTAATACGTTTTTGGAGAGTTTGTCCATCATTTTTTGGTCATCACTATTCCATATATCAAAGTTCTTGTCTTTCAATAACAGAGCTATTTCATTGAGAGTTCCTCGACTTTTAGAGAACCAAACTGTGTATGGGATTTTCATCCCTCGCAATTTAGTTGTACAGAATAAAGTGGCATAACACGTGACAAGACGACTTGTTCTTGGTCGCATTATGATGACTTGTGGCTCAAAGTGAAACACATATTTTGGACTATTTGGTGTGTGAAATATGATCATCATATATTTGTTTTTACTTTTGTTTCTAATATTTATCTTTTCGAATCGTGTGTCCATTATGGCTGTCGCACTTGTGGAGTTTCCAAAGTCAAGTTGTTCTGGATCAATCTCATATTTTGAATCTTTGTTACAACTACAATTGACTGAACCATTGATATAGAAATAGTACATCGGTTGTTGTTGTTTAAACATTTCGATATCTATTTGTTTGTAATTCATTATCATCAGAATTACAATTACTATAATTGTTATAGCAATAACTAAACTAACACTCCCTCCTATAACAATACCAGCAATTGCTCCTCCACTTATTGTTTTTTGTATGCACGATGTCTTGTTTTCATGGTTGGTGATATATCCGTCTATACATGTACATTCATCGTTACAGTTCAAGCCACTATCACACTATTTTTTAGTTTATTGTTAATTGTAGTGTATTTAATAGGTTGTTTATTATTAATTGTTTTATAATTAATTATACTATTAACTATACTATTGAAACTATTGAAAAACAAACTTCTTCATATTTGGAACTTTTTGTTCCCCAACGAACTTCATCAATTTGATAATTTCCACAATTAATTGATTGACATTTTAAAGAAGTCTCATTATAAAAGAAGCCATTTGAAGCGTCACAATAACAATTTATTGCACAACCATAATCATTTCGTTTACATTGTTCTGTGCCAAGTTTGTCGTTGTTTTTGCATGCAGTCGATACACACAAATTGTTTTGAAGGGTATATCCACTCTCACATCCACAATACTGATCACATCCATTTGACCCGAAGAAGCACAAATTGTCGTGGTCGGCGATCTGCCAATTGTTATTATAATAACATAACAAATGGCAATCATCTCTGTTTGTTAATATTTTATTAATAATAATATTATTATAATTATTATTATTACAGTAGGGGGAGCGAGGGGCTTGACGATACTGAGGTACTTGACCTATTCTTTCATAGTTTTCTTTTATTAATGGTAAAATTTGTTTACTTATTTTAAAC
>NW_004440380.1:54348-61142 GCF_000330505.1 Entamoeba invadens IP1
AGTATCGTCAAGCCCCTCACTCCCC
Organism: Entamoeba invadens IP1; assembly: GCF_000330505.1. Lineage (NCBI taxonomy): Eukaryota > Evosea > Mastigamoebida > Endamoebidae > Entamoeba > Entamoeba invadens. The sequence goes on from NW_004440380.1 coordinate 54,374, forward strand.
CTACTGTATTATTTAAGTAATGATATAATTAAAAAACAAACCCCCCATATCCATTCTTACAAAGACATTTTGCTTCACTTGAAAGACACTGTCCTTGTCCTTTTTCTGCATTACAGTTGTTTGGGCAAATGACTTGATATGTAAAAATGACATCTGAGTAATAATCTTGTGAAGCTAAAGAAAACAGTCGTTCATTTTGAGCTCCTCGAAGTCTCACCGACAACCCCTCTTGTTCATATTCAAGTGTCGATACTTTAGTCCCAATCCACAACGTATCACATCTAACTTTTGAAACGTTATCAACAATTTCTACTCTGTTTAATTGAAGGTAATTCACTTTATTTGATCTTTTAGTGGAAATAAGGAGAGAATAATCCCCATCGAATTCTAATGTAAAAACAATGATTTTAGATAAGAATGTCGGCATACACTTTGGAAAATAAAAGATACCAATGTCGTCAAAGGAATACTTCAATTCTTTGACTAAAGACAAATCCTTCGACATTTCATCAATTTCTTGCTGTTTTATTTGCATGACATTATCCCATATCTGTTCAGAGGAAAAAGTCACTGTAAAAGTTGCATTAACAGTAGTTAAGGTGTCCATCGATACAAAAAATGTGTAAAAATAAATTTTGTTGCCGTCATCATCTAATTCTGAATTCTCTGGAGGAACTAAATCTCCTTTGATTGAAATAAATTTTGACGACTTAGGCGATGACGTGTGTGCTATACATTTTCCGATTTTTTCATCTCTTTTGGAATTGGTAATGTCTACTGACATAGTGACATTAATCTCCTTCACTACAGAAATATAAATATATGGCTCTTTGATCTTAGTCAAATCCAGTTTGATCCATTTCCCAACACGGTATTTCACTGTATATTGACAAAAACTGTAATCGAGTGATGTGTTCTCATTAAATGAAATTATTGTGGGTGTATTGGGAGTTATTTCTTCTATGTATTGATCATTTGGCATCCACCCAGTTTTCTTTTGGATATTGCTTGTTTCAACACATTCGTCTTCAGAATTTTTTAAATATGCGATTGGATGTAATCCACTCGGTGAACTCCATTTACACGACAAACAAGTGTGATCATCATCAAAGCCATCTGAACAAGTGGTGTTACATGTGTAGTCTGCCATACAAGAACTACATCCCTTCGAACACAAAAAACTTGAAGAAAGTGATACCAAAAACATGAAGAGAACAGAACGCATTCGGATAAGTTTGATTTAAAAGAGTTTTGCTATTTATTTATGAAATAATTAGAACAAATTTCTAAAATTGGAAAGGTTTAAAAAATCACAACAAGATTGGCCGATTGAATTATTTCGTTCTATTATTATTTACTTTAATTGCAAAATTGTTATATTAATAAATTTATTACCTATTTTTAAATAAAATAAGTTTTGTGATTCTAGTTGTGATATCTCCTATTCTTTTGGTCTTTTTGGATATCATTAATACGATATTTTACAATGAATTTTTTAAATCAAATTGTTAATTTACAAGTCATAGTTAGTTTTATTTTTTATATGTTTTTTAAATTTGCGAATAAAAGGATTTTATTCAATTGACAACGAAATTTACAGTTAATTTACGATAGAGTCAGTTTTTTTATATTTATTGTCTCTTACATTATTAAAGACTTTTTCGACCATTAAATATAAGATATTCCAAGAACCATTCCCAATAATCTATCCAACTATTTCATTTTTTATGATTTACCCAATTACCATTTTTACACAAAAAATAAAGTTATGTTTTGTTAATCAGATACCATAAAAACTAACTCTTGTTTAAAGTATTTACATATATTTAAAAAACTATAAATTCAAAAACAGACCAAAAGTTTAATACAAATTATTGTATATTAATACAATTTTTATATATTTTTACTATAATTTAAAAGTAGGTTTTTATTTATTTCAAAAATACAATTTTTGGTTAAAAATGTATAATTTGAATGATGAACTAATCAACTTAATTTATTTGGTTAAAAGGCTTTCTTTTTAAAAAACAAAAAATCAATCGCAAATACTGTAGTAAAAATATTCACATTTATTATCTTATAAAAACAATATCTAATATCATTTTAATATTGCAAACTGTTATTGGCTTATTTGTTCTAAGCATAAAAAGTGTAAAACTATTAATGTTCAGAATTTGGTGTTTTGACGCCCAATCACTTTGATCCATTTATAAATGGGCACTAAAAAATTGGATGTAAAGACAAAAGACAAAAAATTTACGTTTTTATAAAAAGATTGTTTTCGAGGAGTGTTTTGAATTATTTTTTGATTATAATAATATATTATAAAAAAATATTACAATAGAATTCATATTATAATGATAAATTGTTTGTTTTTTGAATTGAAAATAAAATTTGGTAAACATAAAAATGTGTCATTGTTAATTATTAATAAAATTGTTCGGTTAAATGTTTTTTTACAACACAATTCAATAATCAAAATCTTGTATGTAACAATTTTTATCAACGGGTTTATCACAAAAATGAATATAAAACATTATTTAAGTAAATTCACAAAACATAGTTATCATTAAAAAAGCTTGTTATTTATTAAATCTATTATAAACAAATATCAAATTTGAAACTTCTTGTGTGATTTAGTCAATTTGAAAAAATAACCGAGTTAGAATACAATAATAATTTACAATTGTAAGATGTACCAATATTTTTATTTGTAAAAAAGACGAAAAATTTTAACTTACACATTTTGAAAGAGTCGATTTACATCTAATATTTCACATTAAATAAACGTAGAAGTTATATTCAAAAAATCACTGATCACATGGAGTTTATTTAAAAAATAACTATATTTTTAGCAAAATTTTATTAAATAAATTATTTTAAGTCATGTTTAGTCAAATTCAAAAAACGGACTGATAAATGTTCCATTATTAATTAAACATAAAATAACCAAGTTTTTAAATAATCCGATTTTTTGATCAAAAAAGTTAAGACGAAGATATTTCTTATGTAGTCTTGAATTAAAATTATTTATCAAAAAATATTTTTCCCCCGAGCTTATTTATAATTCGGTAGGTTTTTTGAAGACAAAAAATTACAATTATTATTTCTTATTTTTAAAACATAATTGTCATAATTAAAATATATGTAAATATACAACAAAAACACTTATAAGTTAACTTGTTAAATTTTGAAGTTAAAAAAATAACGTAGTAATTTAATAGTTTATTATTAAAAATCCTTAAATGTAATTGTAATAAAACCGTATCTTTTATTGTTTAATAGAATATTAAAATTAATTAATTTTAAATTAACAAAGATATGATTTGTAAAAAAATGGTGTCAGATAAAATCAGTTCAATATGAAGAAAAAGGGGTGTATAAACAAAAAATACATTTCTTTTTATCTAAAGAAATTCGCAAGCGTGATGGCTTTTGGGATAAATGGTGACAATTATAAGAGTTGGTTAATAAAATGTCCGCATAACATGAACTCAAATGATTATCAAAATGCTTACTGACAATCTTCTGATGGATCAAGTAAAAAAGAATGCAAATTTATCAATTTGTTCAAGATCATGCTCCTTGTCGTAATGCCAAATCAACTCGTAAGTTCTTCGAAGTAAATATTTTTTTTTATTTCTTCAAGACTGGCCAGGCAGCAGTCCAGATTTAAATCCCAATAAAAACGTGTAAGGATAATGAAGAAATGTTTGATATTAACCTTTTTGATAAAACAAGAAGTGTATTATATAAAGCACAAAAGGCGTAAAACTTAATACCAATCCGTTTTGTAAATAACCTCGTGGATTCTTTCGAATCGCTTTTGTTGGAATGTCAAAAAATAAATAATGGTCTATACATTCAAATTGATTTAATTAACTATAATTGTACTTTAATTTTGTGTACAACAATTAAAAATAAAACATTTTATAGTTGTTTATAAAACAAGTTTTTTGATGTTTTTAAAAATTGAAAATAAGATAAAAAAATAGGACGGTTTTTTTATTTCGATTGTTGAATCCGGCTATATATTGTTCCATATCTATTATTAAAACTTATTAAATATTTAAAAAATTTAAAAAATAAAAATGGAGACTATGGGAGTTGAACCCAACATCTTTTATCTAGAAACTGGATATTGGTTGATAATGCACTACCGTTGTGCTAAGTCCCCTTACACAACACTTTCAAAATGTTACATGATATTTAAATTTTATAATATATGCTTTTTATTTTAATTGTGTTAATTGTAAATATTAACTAAATTAACACTTTAAAGGTGTGCAAACTGCGTTTTTAAGAAATGATGTTCAAAAATTACAAAACTATTCGAAAAAATAACGTAAAGTGAGGAGAGAAACCCACACCTGGAGAAAAACCCGCACCCATTTTCTTTTTTCTTATTTGAAAAGCTGTTGAATGAAAAAAGGTTCAGTCTCAGTTTTTTGGTTAATTAAGAATGTTCTTATAATTAAAATACAATATAAAAACTACATGAAATCAACCTTAAATAACAAATATAAATTATTAGGAAATTAAAAATTAATATATATTATCCTAATATTTCTAATGAAGTGATAAATTAGCTTTTGAACATATTTTTAGTTTAATTTTAATATAATTCATAAAATGTTTGGATTAAAAAATATGATATAAGGTTCACTTCCTAATACATCCTTTAAACAATTAATTACTGATTAGTTTAATATAGTATCTAAACTATAGATTGTTATTCAGTTTATTAACCATAAAAATACTAATTAGTAATCAATAATTTATATCCACTTTAAACCCATTTCTAATAGTTAATAAATTGTATTTTTCATTTACTTAAACATAAAAAATAACATAAAAAACAAACAAACATAAGTCGCGCGTAATTTGCATTATCTAATTGTTAATTTATATGCACTGTGTTTAAATAAATAAATAAAATTGCCAAACGGTAATGGGGATCCGCAACAACTCAACACAAACACATCTCTGTTGTTTGTGTTGAGTTTGAATATTTGAACTTGTTTATCTTAATTTTAAGTTTTCATAAAAGTTTTTTGAGAAAAAAAAATAATGGTGGATATAAAACCCATTTAATTTTTCAACAACTTGAGTCATTTTAATAGTTTATATTAATATAATTATAATAATATGTATAGTTTGTTGGTGGTGTTTTTATGAATATTTTTATTAAAATTATTTAATTTAAGTTAACCTTAGAAAGTCATTCGTTTTTGCCAATTTTTTTTGCTGGAAAGGGAAAACTGGATATTTTCTATCCAGATCCTTTTGTAAAAAATAAAAAAAAACAAAATGAATAACAATAAAATCAAGCTATCTTTTCAAGCATTCACCACATAAAACGCGATTGTAATCACCACACGACCAAGTGGGTAAGGTTGCGCTACAAATGTCACAACAGGCAGTTGTTTTTTTTCTTTGCAATCGTGACAATATCCAGAAAAATAGCGAGGTAAAAGGGTGAAGCTTCTTTTGAATTGGTTTTTTATTATCATTATTTGCACACTGTTTTATTGCCACATGAATAAAAGCTTTCATTTCGTTGACATCAATGGGATACCATTTTCTAGTTCTTTTCTGATTAGCATACAAATATGTGTTTTTGTTGATTAACTCGAAGCATTCATTATCAAACAAATATATAAAGCAGTCAAGTTCCGTGTTTATTATTGTTGTTGATTTCATGTTGCCACTTTTATCATGTTAAAAATATAGAATTGACGTCGTCTTCTGTAAACTTGACATTTTTCCAACACAATTGACAGTTTGGATTAACACAATTTTCATGTTTATCGACAACTTCTTCCTGATAATTTTCTTCGTAATTTTCGTCGCTTAAAACATTGTCACTATCACAACTTTCTGACTCCTCCATTTTTTCTTTTTCCATTTTGTTTTTTGTTGTTTTTTATTTTTATTTTTTTTAATTTATAAAAAAGCGATTTAAAAATAAATATTCAATCTTGATATAAAATATCGAGATTTCTCTTCCTAAGGTTAAATATTTTTTTAATTTGTAAAAAAACAAATATTAGAAATATAATAATTTTTTATTATAATTGATAATGATTGATACGATAAAAAACACATTCTGTAACTTCTTTGTATAATGTTACAGTATGATATAACGCAGTGATACATTATAGTACTGTTGATGTAAATTCGTTTGCATATCAAAATTTTTGTTTTTATTTACAACTTAATAAAAAAAGATATGTGTCAAAAAGACATATCTTGACTTTTTTATTGTTTTTGAACTTATTTTTAAAATAGTTGTATTATACACACAACCGAGCTTTAATATAGCATCTCCACGAAAACGTAATTGATTTTGACTCGTGCGTATTATAGATATATAAGAAAATATTTTGATCAAAAAATAAACATTTGTCTAGAAAATAAGCAAATCTTTGAATATTTTTACTATACATTACTATATTATAGAATTTGTCTTGTGAAAATTTGAACTATTTTTAGAAATTGGGTTTTGATAAACTATTACAAGTTAAAAATATAGTTTAAATCATTAAACTATATATATAGTTAATATAATAGTATATTTGTTTTTTGAATAAACACAAATTTGAAACACTGTTATAATACACCGAAAACACGTAAAAATCCGGGCCATTTTTGTTCTTTGATAGTTCATTTTGAATCAAACTCGAATCATTTTTTATTTTTGAATAAAAAACACCAAAAAGTAAGAAAAAGAAACTATAATAACCCGACTTTTTTATTTTTTCCCTGG
>NW_004440380.1:61242-64392 GCF_000330505.1 Entamoeba invadens IP1
TTTTTCTCCAGGTGTGAGTTTTTCCCCTCACTTTAGGCTTATTTGACCGACTGTATTACAATTATTTATTTTAAATTTAAAAAATTAATATTTATTTTGAAACATGACATAATATTTTTTGTTTAAAAATAAAATGAACTAAAATATGAAAAAACATGAATTTGAGCTGTCAACATAAAATAAAAATTGCAATGTTGGGTGGAATTTTTTCTGGGAAATCTTCTATTTGTGAGCGTTTAATTTATAACACGTTTTGTATTTGTTATGATCCCACAAAAGAAGGTGTTTATGAAACATTATTATTTTTCGACAGAAAACTTTTTGATATTGAAATTTACGATGGTACTTCTTCCGATTGTTGTACACTGCAAATGATTTATTACAATTATATCAGAAAGTGTGATGGGTATGTTATTGTGTATTCTATAACATCATACACTTCATTTCTCGAAGCAAATAAATTTAGAGAAAGAATATATCAGATACTTGATATTGATGAGCAACAACATCTTCCGATATTAATGGTGGGTAACAAAATTGATTTGGAAAATGAAAGAGAAGTTGAATATAACAAAACGATAGAACTAACACAACAATGGAAAGTGGGCTTTATCGAATGTTCGACAAAAACAAACAAAAATGTAAATAAGATATTACAACTGGTTTGTGAAGATGCTCTCACGTTGTTAAAATCCAATAATACAACGGTTACTGAAGACAATATTACATGTATAACAAATAAAAAATTACAAATAAAAAAAACGGCAATAATTGTTTTATAATTTAATGTTGTTCTATTAGTTTGATTGGCAATTAACATTGTTAAATTGCATTTAATCTTAGAATTGCGGATGAAATAAAAAACAAAAACAAATATACCAAAAACCACAGTATGGCACCATCGTCATTTTTATTACATTTCCTAAATACGAAAATAACAAAAATCATATTATTAAATTAATAATATCGATTTATCTTTTGAAAAATACACATCTTTAAATTGCATATCATAACAATACAAATCGGTTTTTGATGTTATAAAGTTTTCGATTCCAAAAAATTATTCAAACGGTGAATCTTACTTAAATTGAATTTTTAAGTTTTTTAATAATTTTTTATTATTTTTTTGAATGGTTTTAAAAACTGTTATTATTTAAAAATAATTACTCTATTGACTTTGTAAAGTTAAATAATAATATCTTCATTTTTTATTAAATTAAGTAGTAAGACATTATGCGGCTCCACATACTCACTCCTGTCGATTCTGGCGATGTTATTCTCATCGTCAATCAACTGTTCTGCAAGTGCCTTTAGGAGCTTCGTCTTGCCAACACCATTTGGACCCAATGAACATGAATGATCCAGTCGGTCGCTTGTATGATCCAATACTACTTTTGCTTCTTGGAATGGCCTCAGACTGCTGTCACAGCCTCATCATGCCAACTAATCTCTTGTGCAATTTGTGTCCCGGTTTCATGAATCTTGTCTTGTCTCTTTGTGCCACTATGCTTACTGGGATGCCTGTCCATTTGTCACCACGTCCTCTTCTAGCTGTCTGTGAATCACTTACAATGATAATATCAATGTCTCTTATGTCTAATTATTCAATTCTGTGAGTCGCTTCTTTATCTCTGGAATTGCATGATCCTTCAAGTCTACAACAACCTCAAGATCTACTGTTGTCTGGTTCAGCTCTCTCTAAAATGCTATCTTCTCGACCATCAGTTGTATGTCTTTTGTTTCCAAGTTGTCGATCTCTTTTAGCTGAACTTTTTTATGTAAAGAGTGTTGCACAAGTTTAATCAACCAAATTAATTGCCTTGTCTTGCAAAAACTTTGCATTGATGTATTAATGCAAAGTTTGTAACAACAACACAAATATACTTTAGCAAAGTTAATGATTGTCAGTACATAGTGACTTTCACTTGTAACACCGACACCTAAGACAGTGTGAATTATTATTATTATTATTATTATTATTATTATTATTATTATTATTATTATTATTATTATTATTATTATTATTGTTTGGGTTGCTTAATAATTAATTTACAGATGCATCACTGTCTGTAAAAGCGGTGCATAATGGATTCGTTTTATTGTTATGATATTTTACAACTATTTTGACTCTATCACTTTCACTATGACACAGAAGCATGTTATTCAATGTTAATATCAACCACAATTATCAATTTGCGGCATTCAGTTAACATTATTGTTATTTCTATTTTTATTATAATTAAAATTTATATAACTTACAAGCAGAATAAAAAATCAATTAAGATATTGAGATGCCTTTTTGAAATTAAATACAGAAATTGTATGTGTTAAAACCCTAAGCGACAATTATTATCGATCTCAGCTAATTTTACATATTGACACTTTCACATAGAGATTGATTCAATTTATAGGTGGATTGAATGAGTGACAATTATTTTAAACATTCTCTGAGTTTTGACTGTTTCTTTAAAATAATAATAAATCCATATTTGTTGTTTAAAGTTAATTGTTTCAAAATATTCTATTAAAAATTTTTATTGTTGAATTGTGTTGTATTTTTTAAATAATTAATCAAATGATTAGTTTGATAACTTACAAATTTGTTTACTTTTGTATTTACCAAATCATCGTTTTCAATTTTAAAAACAAACATCAAGTGGTCGCAATTGACAGTTTATGATGTAACACAACAACAACAACAACAACAACAACAACAACAACAAAACTGTGTTATGTATCCGAAACTTCAATTTTATTTACGTGATAATAAAAAATTAAATTGTTGTTTGCGTTTCCAATTATTTTTGGTTATTTATTTATTTATTTGTTTATAATAAATGTTTTTGAAATAATACAAAAATGTTATTTGTTTATAACAATAAATATTATATTTTACTATAATTTGCTAAAGCCGACTTTTTTCCACCAACTTTTTATTATTTTGGTTGCAATTTTGGTTCTGTTTTGCTTATGGGTTTTTATTTAAAAAATAAATGCACAAAACGATATTTGGTTTAAAAATAAAAAATAGTTCCATAATGATAATGTTATTTTGTTCTGTTTATCTATTTTTTCATGAAATCACCTAATAATAATTCAAAATTATTCAAAAGTTTTGGGATAAATTTTAAAACTGTTAAAAAGAGCAGT
>NW_004440380.1:64492-67765 GCF_000330505.1 Entamoeba invadens IP1
ACAATCCTCAATCATTAAAAATAACTGAATAAAGATCAGAACTAATTATAATTATCGTCATGGTGAAGTTAGAAATGTTTTATATGATGAATGTATTTCTCCATTTGAAGACATTTAATGACGTCCGCACATTTATACAAGTCTCAAAGAAATGTTTATCTGTGACAGACTCAATCCACGTGAACCCATGGTTTTCGAATGCCGACGACATTTACAAATATGATCAACACTTCCACCCAACAACTTTGAATGTAAATTCCATCAAATACAAATACATAGTAACATCAGAATTTGCACGAAATTATGTAATTACCAATTCTGAAGTTTTTTCAAACAGACTTGGTCAATCCTTTAAAGTACTTTCTGGGACATTGATCGAAATGTATTTAAATATATTTGACTTTGTACGAGTCTTGCAAAATCTTCAAGAACTCACAATAAACATCAAATTATTGCCCGAGTTGTATACAAAGTTCTGTGACGCAACGAGTTATACTCTTTTTACATTAAAATTCCCTCGAAAACTTTTTGTTCTAACGAATTCAATTATAACTAAAAATAACTCAAATAACAATTTAGATATTGTTAATAATATTAAGAAGAGGTTTGATACTAAAATTTACTTTTTGTACACCAAGAAATACATAAATGATAAAGACGACTTAAGAGATATGGGAAAGATATACACTGCAAGTAATACGTTGATTAAATCACACAATATCGACTATATAATTCCAATGAATTCATATAAGATATCAACACTTTTTGATCAAACAACGGAAGACGATATACAGAAAATGAATGACTTCATTACTCAAGTGATGCCTTCAAAAATCAAAATATACTGTTCGGAATTTATTACCGTCTTTGATATATCAAATCTCAATTTAGAAAATATTGATTGTGTAAAATTTGATGCAAAATCTTCCCAGCACATTGACTACGTGTGTTCTAATGAACAAATATTGCCCGAAAGAATTGAATGTAAAGACTGTACTTTAACTTCAAAACGTCCTATATTCAATGTCAAAGAAGTTGAGTTAAGTCAACACTGGAATGTGGTTGTCGATAATAAAAACGATGAAAACAATAACTCAATTAATTTTTTAAAGAATGTCAAAGAGTTTCTTTTTCCAAACGTTGAACGTGTTGTCATCAAAAAAGGAAATTCAAACGAATTTGATTTTTCTCAATTAAAATCATTAAAAAGTTTTGAAGCAAATGGATGTAAACAGTGTGAATTCATTCTTCCTCATATCAATGGCGAGAACTGCGGGTTTATAAATAACACAAAAATGAACATCGTGATGTATACAGTAAGTCCACAGCGCTACAAAGTTGAGAGCTGTTACAATTTAAATTTCACATTTTTGCAAAGAAAAAGTTTAAATGAAGATCACAAGAAAAATAAGAATGTGAGATGTTCGCTTGATATTTTAAATTGTAGGAAAGTTGTTTTAATCAACACGAAGTATAATAATATCACAATAACAAACTCAAGCGTTGCGTTTTTACCGAACACTGTTATTAATAAATTGGAGACGGTTCATTCATATAGTATTAACAAAAATGTGATCCACGTGAAAAAGTTGAGTATCGATAATAATAATGATAATAGTAACACATTCATTTTCGATGATAAAACAGTTGAAAGTTTGTCACTCGGAAATTATAAAAATTTAAAGATGTCTGTTGAACTCCCCGTGTGCAAAATACTGATCATTTCTATGTGTCAAAATTGCGATTTAAATTTTGAAAACAGTCCATTTGTGTCAATTCAAGTGTGTCAGTCGAAGAACGTTAAAGTGTGTGGAGAGTTCAAAGCACTTAGTGCTGCACAAATAATTATCTCGCCAAATTGTGAGCTTTTTTCTACCAATGAAGAAACCAAAAACCGTTTAAATGCCATAAAAGTTTACTCAGACGTTGTGTTCACGTCAAACAAATTGAAGCCGTTAATTGGCATCCCACTTGAGCCCAAATTCAACGTATTACAAAGTGAAAAGTTTGTTGGTGTGACGGACTTTAGTCAGTTTATGGACGTACTTAATTGTGAGCGAATCACTTTATTGCGGTGCACAAATGTAGATGATAACCCATTTGCTGTAACTACAGACAACTTAGTAATAAAAAATTGTCGATTGGGTATTATAGTACTTAAGAAAGAGAATATGGAGTGTTTGAATATCGCCAATTCGTTTGTCGAGTTCGTCTCAGATCCAAAGCAATTTGGGATCAAAGTCAAAAGAGGGAGAATATGTAATTCAAATGTACGATACAACAAACTGATTTTTAATTCGATGGAACTTGTTAAAATGAACAATGGAAGTAATGGAGATATAATGAGTAACTCAATTAGTGTTACGGAATGTACAAATATTGAACTTAAAAGTCTTCAAACTTTTAATGCCGAAATGACAGTTAAAAGGTGTAGAAATCTGACAATTTATTTGTGTGGTGAAACAAAAGTCGAACAAATTGAGTGTTATAACACCAAAATAATCCGACTCCGTTTTTGTGAAGTGTCACTGCATAATGATAAACTCAGTCTTTGGGAAGAGATGCAAATGGAATATAATTTAAAACAGTAACACTTGCCAATTATAAGTTAGATATTCTGTATAAATTGTATTATATTGTATTTTATATTTTAATGAAATTTTAATGCCACTTTTTAAATAATAACAACCATGAATATTTATAAAATTAAATATAAAAATAATAATTCTTATCACCACAATTTGCATATTTCATATTTCTGTTCTGTTTCATTTGATTTAGTGTTGACATAGCAACTCACCACTTTCTCGAACATTTCAGTTAAGTTGGTGTTTTTTAATGCTGAGATTTCGTAAAAAAGACAACCTTCTTTTTCAGCAAGTTTTTGTCCTTCAATATAACTCACTTCTCTTTTGTTTTCCAGATCGTTCTTATTACCACAGATGACAGCTGGAATGGTTCGAAGTGTGTCAACTCCAAGTGTTTTGTGAACCAGATTTAATATTGAACACATCTCATTAAATGATGTTTTTGAATCAATAGAATATACCAAAACTATGATGTTTGAATGTTTAATCATCAACTCAGTTAAAGCGTAAAAATTTATTGTGCCTCTAGAATCATCAAAATCCAACTCAAACTTTTTGTCTTTTATAGTTACTGTCTTATAATAATAATCTTCACAAATACATTGGTAATAATTTTTATCAATATGTCCATTGTGTATCGAGTACATATTGAAGTGCAACCAACACATGGAACACCAAAGTTTGA
>NW_004440380.1:67865-79340 GCF_000330505.1 Entamoeba invadens IP1
AATAGAAAATGTTATTTGGAAATGCCGAATATTTTTATTCGATTTTTGTGAAATGACCCTGCAAATAAATCGAATAGAAGCTATACTGTATAGTAAGTAATTATAAATTTACTATAAAATATTTTTTCAAGACAGGTTTTTCCAAACGTGACAGCTTTTTCGCATGACTGTAATTGTTTTAACATTTAAAAACAAAAATCATTTAAATCGAACATAATTTACGACAAATGTGAATAGTGTTCATTAGGCTTCGCACCCGAGAATTTTATTATCAAAAATTAGTATCGAAAAACGTTATTAAAACGGGTCATCTTTTCTTTACCGTTTTATTAGCTTTTTTAGATACTAATTTTTAATAAGAAAATTCTCGGGTGCGAAGCCTAGTGTTCATAAAATAAAATAGAATATTTATACTAAAAATGTATTTGAAAATAAATAAAAAATACTAAACTTGTTATTAGTATATTATTTCAAATAATAAAGTTTTTATTTGGAAACTGAGAAAAATTTCATTAATTCCACTTAAAATAAATTTATTTTTTTCTATTATTATATTAAAATTATAATCACAGGCTATAAAAAATTGGAAAGATATTTGGAATAATTCAAGAAATCAAGAAATACCGAAAATTCACCTCGAGTCAGTGAAACCGAGTGAGACGGAGCATTGAAAAAAGTTCATAAAGACACACTCAAACAGTCTATTTATGCACCGTTTACCCACTTTCCAAATCCTCCTTAACCCCCTCCAATTCGCAAACGAGGTGGAACCGCACCCTCGTCCACACAGTACGGACAGGGAAAGTGGGTGACATGGGGACGCACAAACATTGTTTGAAAAGTGGACTTTTTATAAAAAAACACTTGCGGCGAATATTATATTTTGGTAAATGTGGTTGTGGTCAATGTAGGTTCAAAAATTATTATATAAAAAATAATAGTAGTTTTTTATATGTTTTAGTACTCTAATTGTATTAAATTATAACAATTGGTGTTGTTGAATTTATAAAACCCTCTTTCATATATTTCGGGATTGCTAAAGAGCCATAATTAAGTCAATTATTAATTATAATAATAATTTAAATAAATCAAACCATACTAAAAAATTAATTTTTAATAATATTATAAAAAATACAAAAAAGTGTTTTTATTATAACAATAAAAATTTTGAAAAAAACAAAATCACAGTTGTATTTTCCAATGAAAGATGTCTCTTCGATGGGATTATTCATAAGTAGTGTTGTTTTAGGATCGATCCTCGTTATAACTTTAATCACTGTAATGACAATGGGACTAATTTACAGTGTCATTTTTTCGAAAATAAGTGATGGTGGGTTGGCTGAAAAGTGTATTTTATATGTCTTATCATTATTAGTCCCGCCATTCATTTACATGTTCACAAAGTACATTGGAAAAGTTAAAAAGTATTCGCAAATATCTCTAATTATTGCAGGTGCCTGTTTTTCTGTTGTTTCCTTTGCATTGTTTGGGTGGTCTGCATCAGTCCCGACGAGGGTTCCATTCAAATGGAGTGATGTTAATTTCGAGAAAAGAATAAAATTTGAAAACGAAGTTTGTTGATATTATTAAATACTGTTGAAACAAACACAACAGTTAAACACAATAAAACAAGTTGTTATTAAATAATTTTAATAACAACATTATTTTGTAATATATATCAAATACTCATTTTAATATTTATATTATTTATTTCGAAACACTTATTAGCATTATAATTTGAATAAAATATTCATTTATAATATATATGGTATTAATGTAAACAATGAAACAATAATTTAAGTTGTTAATTATAATATTAAATTGATTGACACACAGTCATCGTGTTGTTTAAATACACGGATGAACGAAAAGCATTTTGAGTATTTTATAGACTGCCCATTTGTGAAATATATACCAACCGATATTGAAAAATGTAAAGACTTGGGAGGACATACCACTTGTCCAGCAAAATTACTTAACATGTCAAAGGGTGATGGGTGCGTTGAAATGATCGGACCGGATGGTGGGTATCTCATAACATGCATTGTATCTTTGGGAATTACTGCTGTTGGTTATACCTATTGCACTATCTATGCATTTGTGTTGTTTTTAAAGAAGGGTCTTGATTGTAGTGAATTAAATCAAAGTGACTATGTGGCAGATCACCGTGAAGAAAATAATAATGAACCAGAAGTAAATATGCAAGTGGAAATGCAAAGACAAGAGTTACACAATAAAATGCAACAAAACTCGGAAACCACTGAATCTTCAAGTGTATAACTCAAAAGAAAGTATAATTCATTTAAAATTAATATTTAAATACTAATATTTATAAACAAAGTTTTAAACAAAGAATAATTAAAAAAATCTACAATTTCTATTCCCGAGTGATAATAAAGTCTGTATAGAATATTTTCTGGTTGACAAATTGAAAATGTGTGTGTTTAAAATGGGAATTAATAAAATAAATTGAAATTTTAGTAAAAACCGTGAAACTACGTTTTCAAAGTGTTAAAACATTTTGAAATAAAAATCAAAAGTTTAATAAAAGTTATAATAAGTTAAAATTCTTCTAACACCGTTAAAAAGCAGAAAATGTAATCACGTTGTAAATTATTTAATTAAAATATCAGTTTAAAAAGAACAAATAAATAATTTTGAAATATGTTTGTCTTTCCTTAAGTTGTTAAATCATTTCAATAATAATGTTGAAAATGCTATTGTTGTCAATTTAAACAATTATAACAAACAATGAACATAAATTTGAAACAAGAGAAAATGAAATTTTGTATTCAATTATAACAATTGGGACTACATTGACAACCACCTCTTAAAATAAATTTGTTTTTTCTATTTGGAATCATATTCAAATTAAAATTATAGTAAATAGGAAACTGGGAAGATATTAGGTCTGGTTCCCTAATTCAAAAAATGCCGAAAATTCACCTCGAGTTAGTGAAAACCAAGTGAGACGGAGCATTGAAAAGTAGTTTATAAAGACGCAATCGAACAGTCTGTTTGTACCGTTTCACCCACTTTCCAAGTCCTCCCTTGGCGCGGATCCCCCCTGACCCCCCCCCCCCCCCCCGCAAACGAGGTGGAACCATATCCTCGTCCACACATTACTTACAGTGAAAGTGGGCGACATGGGGACGCATTAGTGTTTGAAAAGTGGACTTTTTATAAAAAAACACTTGCGGCAAATATTATATTTTGGTAAATGTGGTGGTGGTCAATGTAGGTCCCTTATCTAAACTCAATTAATTTTTTTCATTATATTTTTAGTAAAATTATAAAATTCAATACACTTAAAAAACTATTCCCTAAAAATAATTTAGAGTAAAAGAGCCAAGACGAACGCCATGATCGCTGAAAGAGTCACAGCAGAGTCTTTGGCGGTGTGGTAAAAGCCATCTTTATCAGTGAAGCATTTGTCCATATCTTTGTTGATGATATTTGATGGAGTTCCAGTACAGCTGTTGGATGCATCATAATCATTTTTAATGAACTTTCCATCTTTAATTTCCGTTTTTGTTGAAGTTGTTTCTGACGTTTTGATACACCCAGATTTAAGAAGTGTTTCTATTGGTCTTGCTTCACTTTCTTTGATTTTGCAGTCTTTAGCATCAATGTATGCATAATCAACAACTAAGTATTCTGGAAGGTTATCGACAAAGGACTGACCGTTCTTAAGATCAAAAGAACCATCATCATGCCAATCACCACAACCTGTTGTTGATGTGTAACCTTTGGCTTTTTTGTCTTCTCTGACATATTTAGTATAAGTGTTGCCTCCAGTATAATAACACTTATCAAGAAGATAGACATTCATGTATTCGTTATCCATGGTCATAAGATATTCTGCTTGAGCTACAAATGCGATAAGAATGATAGAAATCATTTGATGTAAATTAGTTTATGACTCGAGTTTAAATAGTAATGTAGACCTAATAATAACATGTATATTATCGTGAAAAATGGATATTTCATTCAATGTGTTAGATTCTTAATTTATATTGTTTTGTTTTTAAAAACAATATATAAAAAATATATACAATTCTGTTTATTAAATTGTCAATTACAAAAGATTGTATACCTATTCAAATATAAAACTAATCATTTTATCATTATATTGTATTAATATTATTAAAACATGTTTTTTTTTCTAAAATTAAAAAACAAACAACACGTCATTTCAGTTGTAATCTTCATCTTTGTTTGAGTTGAATTGTTTTTAAAACATTAATTATATTATAATATAATAATATTATATTAAAATTATAATATAAAATGTTATTTTAAGCTTATTATATTTGTTTGGTAAACAATCTATTTTAAACAACACATGTCAAAAATTGAAAACATTAATATATAAACCATTGTTTTTTACATTTGAAACAACAAATTTAATATAAAACAGCAATCAAATAACAAATCATAACTATTTTAAATTGAATAAATACCCTTGAATGAAATACATTTTTTGTGGATTTTTAAACACAGTTTTTTATATTTTAAATAATTGCATATTTATTTTCATATCACTTATATAATTTTTAAATATGAAACACTTCATTTAATAATATTAAATAGTTCATTGTCTGTAATGAATACGTATGTTTGTACTTGATTTTAATATAGTAGTTCTTTCCAATACGCCTTAACTAACAATATATAATTTCACTTGTATCTCACAATAAAATTTAACATATTAATTAAATGTATGATCAAGTAATACATTGATCATGTACATAATTTAAACAATATCAAAAAAGGTCATCAATCGTGCCAACAAGGCGAGCAAAGTAATTTTAATTATTTTTCAGATTTCAAAAAACACACAAGTTTTGCTCCGAATTGAAGCGAGAGTATAAGGAAAACAAAATATCGTATTGAAAATTGAAATTTTTGTGTTATTACAAAAAATGTCAAAAATTATATATACATAAATCTCTCCATACATCATCAAATATAAAAATAGGGACATCATTGGTATTATTTATTTTTAATATCATTATAAATGAAAGTGTTATATTGAATCAATTAAAATACAGTCTTTGATCAATTAACTTTCGACCGTAACTATTAAGTCTTATATCATAAGTGGATATCAAATTTTGACATATAGACGTGTTTATGCAACTTATGCGTATAATATAAAAGTTAAAATATGCTTAATGTTGTAAACAAACACTAAAAAATGGAAAAAAAATAAAAAAACACACTTTATTTGTTGTATTGACTTTTATGTATTTAAATATGTGTGTTGAAAATGCATCAAACACTAATAAGTCGTTTGAAATACTAATTTAATATTAAATTATTGGAAACAACCATGATAATCAAAATGTGATATTATTGTTTTTAATATCAAGCTTAAAAAGTGAGTTCATTTATGCGAGGTAAAAGGTGTATATCAAAAACAATATTACAAAAACTATTATACTTTATATTAAGAAAAATGTTGACAAAATTGAGCAACGTTCATCGTATTGAAATATTTTATTATCGCGACTTACACCAAACGCAATATTTATATACAATAAAAAAATATTTTGAAAAATGTTTCCCAATGTTTTTAATACATATTTAAAAACGACTTCTAAAAATAATACTAAAAAATCCATTTTTACAAACATTCAAACAAAAGGAAAATATAAAAACTATTTTGAATACAACAAGAATGATACAAATGAAGAGGAAAATAGATTTTATAGTGACAAAAAAATGGGTTTGAAAACAATGGAATTTGAAAAAAACGACTATTTAAAAAACTATTTTAAAAATGAAAAAGAAGTAAAAAAGAATGTAAGACATTTATAAGTTTATTAATGAGCATAAAAAATGACAAAATCTTAGCAAAAAACTCAACATAAACAACTGTTACAATAAACAAACAAAAAAATCAAATCATTTTGTCTTAAATATGTTAAAAATGTGTTCAAACTTCTCGCCAGCCCTTTCAATTTGATTTTTATTACCAGCAACACAACAAACCGCGTTTTGTAAACCCTTTGTTATCACGTGTATTTTCTCCTTTATTTTCTCGAGTATAACACCAAACAATTGTTCTCGCAATTCATTAAAATTCTCAACAAAATTCCCTACTTCCTTTTCCACACAATATTCAAAGAAAATTTGTGGATTTGTAGGCGCATCGTACACTGCCAAACAATGAACTGTTCGATTTCCTCCTCACTCATTTTTAGGGTTTCACAAAATTGTGGAATTTTTCGGAAATATTGGATGTTTTAGAAATGTGTGGGTCTTTGTATAAAGTGATACATACATTCCCATTCGTTTGTTAACTCAACGACCCGTCATACGCTCTTCCTTCAACTCACATTTTGTTCCACACACAAAAAAATTCTTTTCGATGATTTCAAAAAGCGCTTTTAAATTTGCGTCGAATGGATGACCATTTTAAGGAAGTTGAAGGACATCACAACGTAATTGGTTTTTTTGTGGGTAACACGAAAAACTCGTTCATCTGATTTTCCTCGTTAATTTTGATATTGGGACCGACCTCTGACTTATCCATAAACGTCTGAATCACACCAAGTTTGTTCAAAACGTTGTCTTTTGCACTTTCATCACATGAATAAAACAACTTTGCACGATGAACTGAAAAATAACATTTTTTGTTATGTTGTATGCAGACTTTGTGTCACTAACACGTTTAAGTTGTTATCTAATTTTATATGTGAGACATCACTTATCTCATACAATAAAAAATAAAAATCGAAAATTTTGCATTCAGTTTATAGTAAATCTTCTGGAGAGTATAAAATAGTTAATAAGTTATTTGGGTTATAATACTTCAAATAATATTACTGAACCTTATTTATTCGTTTGTAAATTTAATTTGTCCCATGTTTATTTCTTCTTTTTGGTTTCAAAATTTAATTTTGACACTTTGGTACGACATTTATATTATTCATGTTCATACAACTCAACAATTAAACCATAAAACAATTACAAAGCAAGTAAATTAACTATTCTATCAATAGATACTCTATTCGTTTTTTCTTGTTCCCAGCACATTTCTATCGCTTTAAACAGAGTTTCTGGAATATCATTTCTTTTTCAAGTCGTTTTCCCGACATAACAAACTCGGCTATTTTCATGGAAACTTAAATGTGTCAAGTAAATACGCTTTACATTACCCAAACACTTCATACATAGTTACACCAAATGAATAAATGTCGGCACTTTTAGTGTATTTCTCCTTTTTCAGCACTTCAGGCGCCATGTACTTTGGTGTACCAATACCCTTTGTGAAAGTCTTATTAGTCATCAACATATAAACATTTCTACTACTTCCAAAATCAGTCAATTTAGCATTAACTTTATCATTCAAATCAAGTGAAAAGACGAGAATGTAGTCTGGCTTGATGTCTCTGTGTAATATCCCATTTTCATGTAGATATGATATTCCTCTTAATGCGTCCAACATCATTTTGACTCGCATTTTCATTTTAACCTCATCAGATCTGTTGTGATTTATCAAGTCCTGACAACTCCCATAATGTGCAAACTCGGTGACCATACACACTTTATTTGGAATGAACACGGCTCCATAGAAGTGGACTATATACTCACTGCGAAACTTGTCCAACATTTCAACTTCTTTTGTAAATTCAAACACTGCATTTTCATCATTTGAGTTGTCAACTTGTTTCATCTTCTTGATTGCAACAACGTTTCCTCTGTAAGTTACTTTGTAGACAATTCCAAAAGAGCCTTCACCAAGTTTCTTTTCTGTTTTGATTTCGTCGTAATCAAAACGTGTTGATTGTTCCACCAGTGCTTTGATGTTCATTAAAGTCGTGTTTTGTTTACCACTGTGTAAATCAAGTGATACGATCATGATTTTGTCACTCAAATCCATTGTGCAATATGGTGTTATAAAGACTTCAAATTCGCAAGCAAATCCGCTCTTTAAAGTCACTATTTTTGGTTCTGTGCGAATTGTGTATTTGTCGCATTTGCCTTTTGTTGTGATTTGAATTTTCACATTACCTTTTAGACGAATTGCCAACACACAACAATTCGCGACTTTCAATTTGTATTTTGTCACTTTCATCACCAAATGAAATCTCATTTTTGTTTGATAAAATGTCGCCTTCAAGTTGCGTCATCACAATGTTGGAGCGACTCATCTTGAAGACACAAATATTTTCAGTGTGTTTGTTGTCTTTCTTTCTCAACACAAACAAAACAATAATTGTTATAATTGTGACAATTATAACAACATATACAATTACACACACAATTGGAAGACCAACAACGATACCATAATTCGTGTTTATAAAACATTCAATTTTGTCGTCACTTAACTTGTAGCCATCTGCACACTCCAAACAAAATGAATTTTGCGATGAGATGCAGTTTAGTATTTAAGAGAAGTGAACACACACGCCGTCTTTTAAAATGTTGTTATCACCACATTTTAAATACTCAAAAGTGTCATCACAGTATGTGCAGTTTTCATTACATTTGTGACATAAATTATCTTTTGGTGCAAAACCACCTTCACGTAGTGTGCAACCACTCGTCGTTGTATTCAAACAGTTGTTTAATTCTGTTTGTAAGTTGCACAGCTTTGTGTTGTTGTTTGGTGTTCTGTAATATCCATTACTGCAAACCAAACAATCACCATCATTGGAACACGTTGCACACGACGTGTCACAACTAACACATTGTTTGCCATCACTTTATCGCATGTACCCATCTTTGCACAAAATACACCCTTCATATGTCGACATCATTACATCACAGGTACTTAGTATTTTATTGATTTCAAAACACTTGCCATTTTTGGTGTACGAGTACGCATCACACTTTGTGCAATACGTCAAATTCGAGCATTGTGTGCATGAGTACTCACATCTCACACAAAATGAGTTCATTATGTAATCCCCATCACTGCACCTCAAACACCATTTTGAACTTCTCAACATGCAGTTGTCTGTTGTTTTTTTCACTTTTTAATTGTAAATTGTTTGCTTTTGATGTGTTGGTATCATTGTCAACACATGAATTGTCAACAAGAAGATATGATTTGTTACACTCCAAACACGACGACATTACAACACTCACATATTCACAGTCTGGGTATTTCTCTTGTTTTGGCAAACACCCAGTCGTATCTTTGTAATGATCGTCATCACATTGAGTACAAACACCACTAACGAACTCTTTACAGTTGATTGAATCGGTTGAAACGCATTTCCCATCTACATTTATTATTTTGTTGTTACATAAAATGCAAATTCCTTTGTTTTAAATCACACACTCGTTGTCATTGGAAACACATCCACCTTTTGCAATGTGATGGTTTTGTTGACATGTTGTACACACAGTTCCACTATTATTAACACAGTTTGTGTCTTGTGAACACAACATGTTTAATTTTAATACAAATTCACTTTTACATGATATATCGATTTTATCACCATCAATTACTTGGCAAATCTTTGCATTATCACAACTTATAGTTTCCCCATTGATATTAAGTGTCGTGTAAAACCCATCATTTACCAAATAACAAAACTCGTTTTGAGTGTATTTGCAGTTATTGACTTTAATGCCTTCTTGTGTGTCATTTTTAAAGATTAAACAAGAAGTCTTGTCATTTTGAGTGAGTTGGTATTTGCAAATACTTTCAATTGAACAATTGACGTTTGTTGTGATGACATTTTTAGAACAGTTGTCGCAAGTTTTCAATGAATAATCAAAGCAACTTTCATCTTGTTTAAAAATGCATTTTCCATCGACTCAAATGTGGTTTTCATCACACATAAAACAAAAATAAATCACTTGATGCAGACAACCAACATTATTAACATCACTTTTTAATGTTTCTGAGTTAAAATGTGTTGTGTTTGAATATGCAAGAACACACATAAATTTATCATTATCAATAATATAAGGCGCATAACATTTTGTACACAATTTATTTTCATTGTTATATTCACACAGTTGACAATTTGGAATTAAATCAAAACAACTCATACACCTATTTGAAGTGACTTTCACGTTGCCTTCTTCGCACGATATACATTTTTCACCAACAGTAATATATTCATCAGAACATGTCAAACACTCATTACTTTTTGGTCAGCACTGAACACAGTTTGTTATTAGTAAACAATTGTTACAGTTGTTATTTTTTAAGTAATACCCACTAACACATTCACACACTTTTCTCAGATTCGTTTGCATTTACACCACATGAGGCACAATTATCGTTTAATGAACACGAGACACACTCTTCGTTTCCAGTGTTTGGTTTATAACTTGTTTAAAGCCAGATTGACATGAAGTGCACACACCACTCTCTCTATAACAGTTTACACACTCAATTGGACATGGCAAACACGATGATGTACCACCACTTGAATAATACCCATCAACACAGATCTCACAGTTTGCATTGCCCGTAAATTCATATCCAGCATAACACGTCAGGCACTTGCCACTGATATTATCACACGTTTCACACTTGATATCACATGAATTGCAATATGTTTGTCCTTCATTTGACTGATACATTTTGTTGTCACATTGTTGGCATTTGTTGTTTGTTGCATTTGCATACGTTCCAGGTAAGCAAATGTTACAATTAAACGACTCATCCAATCCATACCCAGAGATGCAAGTTGTGCAATTTCCATTAATCTTGTCACATGTTAAACTGCATGACATACAATTTGACGATCCTTTTGTTGAATAAAAACCATCTTCACAAGGTGTACAGTACGTTGATTGACTTATTGAATAAGTTCCTGTTGGGCAGACATCTCATGTGTTTGTTTCTTGATTTGCTCTTGTTCCAGCATCACATGGAATGCAGCGGTTTTCTGATAAAATACAGCCAGGCACACACGAAGAGCAGAATCCACTTTCTCTTTCACATGAAATGCAATTATAGTTACATTTTGTACACATAGTTGTAGCCGTTGTATTTGTATAATAACCTTCACTACATGGTGTACAACTGGCACTCCCTGGTAAATTTGAATATGTTCCTATTTGGCAAGGAATGCATTTGGCGCCATCTCCATACGTCCCAGCTTCACAATCATCACAACTATAATCGTTAACAAACTGCCCATTCTTACATAAAGTGTAATACCCATTCGTTTGATCACACTTAACACATGAAGAACAAATCATACACATCGAACTATTTACAAGAGAATAAGTTTGTTCTGCACAACTTGCGCAACCATTTGGACTTAAATATTGACCAGTTGGACAACTCTCACAAACACCATTTGAAAGAAACATATTTTCATGACAACTCAGACAATTCCCTTTCGTGGAATCACATGTTTTACACATTGAACTACATGGGGTACAAGAACTACTCCAATTGTAGAAAAGTAATTAACTTGACATTTTGAACACGAAGTAGTACCACCTTACGAGTAAAAGCCAGCTTCACAGGTTTGGCAAATACCATCTGAT
>NW_004440380.1:79440-81454 GCF_000330505.1 Entamoeba invadens IP1
AGCATTTTGTGCACTTTCTTTGTTGTCTCCATTTGAATAAGTCCCCGGTCCACATACGACACAAGTGGAAGAATCCAATTCTTGTGAGTATTGTCCATCTGGGCAAATAATACAGATAATAGCACCATTTTTCGAATAATAACCTTTTTGGCAAGCGTATTTATTCGTTTTATCTGGACAATAATATCCAGCGTTACAAATTGCACAACCAATATTGGTATTGTAATACCCCGGATTACAACCCATGCATGTGTATATGATGTTCACATAAAGTAAAAAATGAAGATAGACATATATTCAAAATTAAGATGTACATTTTGGTTTCAATTTTTGTCGATTTTCAAAAGTTAAGATTTCATTTTAGGATCAACCATTTTTATTATTTTTATTTCAAATAAACTGTAATTGACTTATTTTAAAAATTGATTTTATTGTATTTAAAACAGGGTGGCAAACGGGATTCTATCAGCGCGTTCAATATGGAAAAACCAAGTTTTTTCCGCGCATGAGGAATAAATATCTATTATTAATTTATAGTTGTTTTGTTATAATTATAGTTACATCGACGCTCAAAGAGAAGCTTTCTTGACACGTTGAATATACTTTAAACTATTTATCAATCCAAAATAATGGTAAATGTTCGAAAGAAAATAAAGCTGAGTTTTTTGAAGAATGGTTTTGTGAATAATTTTAAATAAATTTATTATTGTATAAAAATAAATCATTAGTTCATTTAACCATAAATTTAATTATTGGTAAAGTCGACTGTATTTTGTCAATCAAAACAAAAATAGTCAATAAAATCATTATAACAATAAAAAACATAAAAGGAACATTTTAAAAAACAATGCAAAAACCAAACAAAAAAAACAAACTCAAAATTCAATGTTAAAGTCACAAAAAGAATTTTGTTACACTGATACAGAAAAAAATTAAGAATTTGACGAAGTGTACACGATAAAAATTTTCTTCTTTTTAGATGGTAAGAATTGTTCGTGCAAACTCTGTGGATATTCACATGAAGTAGATGCAAAAGTAAAATGGGACTGTACCAGACACTTCTGGAGTCATGGTCGTCCACAGGCTTCTGAAATTGTCATGAACAAAATAAACGAACTCTATAAAAAGGTGTACCAAACAAACAAAAACAATGGAAGTACAACCGAAATAATAAAACGTTCATTCAAACGTGCTTCTGATTTAAGCAAAAAATTTTTTCCTCTCGCTGTCGGAAAAGTAATCGCAAAACAACTCAAAGATAAAGACCAACACGATTCAACTCCTAAACTTGTTTCATAAAAGCGTCATTTTTTTTCAGTTACGATTTTGTGAAAAATATGATAATAATTAAAAATAATTTAAAGTACTTTGGTCATTAGTCTTGCAATATTTTTGTATTTTTTTCTTGTACATAATTTCAACCATTCACTATAACTTTCAACTTACTTGTTAATATTTTTGATGTATTTTTTACAAACAACATGACACACTATAAAATGTTTTCATTACTTGTATTATCTATTTATTATTTATATTTCAAATATTACTGCAAATGCTCACTTAGATTTAAATCACAACTCGGAGCTGGCCGATTTTTAATGATAAAACGTTTTTATAATTGAAAAAACTAAAGTGTACAGTAAAAACTTTAGAGAGTGGGCGAGTGTGATAATTATGTTTTTTTAAAAGTGGGCATTTTTAGCCAATCAAACCTTAATTACTGCTCTATAAAAAACTTTATTTTTAGTTTCATTGAAAAATACCATCTTTTGAGAGAATCCTCTTTTCAAAAGTCCGTTTTTTGAAAAGTTTTACTGTATTTTGATTTGTGCACATTGGCGTTGTATTGCATATTTTTTTCTTCAACTTATGATTTCGTTTTAATTATTTCATTTTTATTACTGTATTGCTTTTATAACGTTTTGATTATTATGGAGGTTTAATACTAAATTGATTAAAATGGAAGTATATTGTATTGTTTTATAATTCCTATATTGATACATATCTTTATATT
>NW_004440380.1:81554-89175 GCF_000330505.1 Entamoeba invadens IP1
TTGGGGAGGTGATGATATATATATATATATATATATATATATATATATATATATATATATATATATATATATATATATATATATATATATATATTTGTAGATACACCGATGTAAAGTTTAACATCAACGTGTCAATTTTGGACTTTCAAAAATGTTGGGGAAAATCTGGTGAAATAATGGCAAAACAAATATTACATATCCTTTATAAATATATTAACTTGGACAAAATTGCGGGTTTGACTGGAGACTCTTGCGCTTCGAACTTTGGTAAATATAATGGTTCACTTGTGGTTTGTAGTGAGGAGATAAAAAGATCATGTTAAGTTGTAGGTGAAATCAACGAAATAAATCATATTAAATGTTTTATTCACCAAGAAGCATTATGTGCCAAAAGTATGATAACAGAAACTACAAAAGAAGAAAAGGAAAGAAAGATACGAGTTAAAGATGGAGGTATTTTTGGTGTTTCCGATCTTTCAGAAATTGAAAAATTTCACACAATTGCCACTGTTATTTTTAAAATCATTACTGCAGTTAGAAAAAGTGCGACAGCAAGAGATAAATTAAAAGAATTACTTAAATCGAAAAACATGAAAGGTCTCGAAAAAAAAATATTGATATAGTTTGTTTTCAAACGAAAAAAGGTTCACTCGTTTTTTATTTGTTTTACCTGAAATTGTATTGGTACTTTCAACTGTTTGTATTGATTCTTTGCAAATTAAATTGAGTGAAAAACACAAGTATCTAAAAACAGAAGATCTTAACCAGGATGTCAAATTAAACATTGAAAAAATTAATTTAATTGTTCTAGAAGAAGATAGTATAAACTTTAAAATGAAACAAAATGACAACACAAAAAAGGAAAATGTGGGAGAAAAAAGATGGGTATAAATCTATTCGGTTTGGAGTTAAAAAATTAATAAAAATTCAAAATGAAAACGTCAATAAAACTGGAAAATATGAAAAACAACTAAAAATTATTAAATCAAAAAGTATAATTTTTCTTCCAACTCCAGTCGATCCAAATTGCCCCGAAAGAACACCAGAATTTCGAGAAGTTGAAGAAAGAAAACGAGTGACACGCGACGAGACTTTATGTGATTATTTGTTATGGGCAATATCGAACAAGTATTTTTGTTTGATTTGTGTGTTTTGCGCGATTTGACAACAATATTTAATAATGTTAATTTGAGACACTAAAAGAAATACGAGAATATCTACTACTATATTGTACTAATAAAGGGTCTGAGGGCCAAAGTTGACAAAATTGAAAACTCACTGCGCAACAATGATTATTCGTTACTTCCAACTGCAAACGCATTTGTAACAAAAAACAAAATAGAAGTTACTATTCCTATACATCTTGCAGCTATTATAACTATGAAAGAACAGTTGGCTTCAAGGTTTATAGAAATAGATTAACTTTCATTTATAGATGACTTCCTTAATATGACGTACATTACTCAACTTTTTGTCAACGAACACAATTACTAAGTAAAAAACGAAGTTGAACTTTTTTTGTGATAAAATGTTTATCAAAAATAACATTGTCAGACCGCAAACCGAACTTGTTGTGGAAAAGCAACCAATTGAAAGTGAATTAATTAGTTCTACTGAACGATTAAAACAACATATTTATAATTCAATGACACATCCCGATTGTTATCACACCATTAGAATGTCAATAAATGAGATATTCAATGATGAATACCTCAAACAAACATTTATTGTTAATTATCCAAGACTCTCCATTTTAGCAGCAAGATCTTTGTCGTTGTTTATGACTTCATATTCATGTGAACAAGGATTTTCCGCACTTTCTTTAATAAAAACCAATTTCAGAAGCCAACTGTCAGATGATATATTGAGGGCAATGATGATTATAGCAAATACAACACTTACGCCCCAATTTGATAAATTAGCTGAATTGATTGTGAAAAGTTGTTGTTTTTTTTACCATTTTTATCGTTTCGCCGTTTATTTTTTAATATATCCATTTATTTTATTTTCGAAATAAATGTTTGATTGTGCGTGTTTATTATGAAAAGGTAATTTTTCTTTAATTGTGTTTTTTTTCAAAAAGTAATAATGGGAACTTTTAATAATTTTTTATATAAAATGATTTTTTGGGAAAAGTTTATTAATAAATCCCAAAAATGTGTAATTTTATTTTTTTTCTCAATCAAAACTGGTTAAATAGGCAATTTTATTATTATGTATTATTTAATATTTTAATCCACAGAAATTATTAAATTGCCAATTAATCCAAACCTCAACGCGCCAAAAAGTATCAAAACGGCGACCCTGGTGTCGACATTATATTAGCATTAATATTAATACTTTTATTATTAAACGTAGTTTTTTCCACTTTTTTTCGGTGGAAATAAAATACAGCTTTTTATCATTACAATAATTTCAAATAGTAAAATTACAATAAAAAAGTATAATACAAATTACCACCTCGGACAGAAAAGTCTCCACAGAGCATATTCAGTTTACATGGTAAACAGTACTATACATCTTATTATATTTGTATTATTTTAATCTATAAAATCAAGTGAAAGCTGTTAAAAACATAGTCGCCTTTTATATCATATTTGTTAATAATTTAATTTTGATTGGTTATAAACGTTTTTTAATGGCAATGAAAAGATAAGTGAAAAGTTATGCTTTATTAAAAATTCTATTTTAACAAAAAATATTTACGATTTTTGAAAGAGGAATATAAAAAACGATAAGATTTGTATATTTACATGTTATTTTATTTGCTATATTCAAATTATATTGATTAAGTTTGTTACAAAGTATCAATACAAATTCAAAATGCTTTACAAAAGACTTAAAAATATTAATATGTTTATTTATTCAAAAATCCCTCATTATTCAATAAAATATTAATTATTTGAAAATCTAACCGGTTTAATTATATAAAAATGTTTATTTTACATAAAAAAATTATAAAATTTATTCAACAAAGTTTAGTGAATGACTCTATATATTTTTTACATGTCGAAATAACAAATGCAGTTAACAATTAAGAAATCTTTTCAATAAAAAATTTGACTATATATTTATATTCTACTGGATATTTTAAGAACATTCTGTTTTCGATGTTAATATTAATTTTTCAATGTGTGTTGTATAGCAAGTTTCCAATCAAACAATACCTCTTTCCATATTATTTAAATGTTTAATTTTTAAAATTATTATTGAGTGATGGCGGTTCTTCTTTTCATTACATTAGTATTAGTCAATTCACAAGAGTGTACAGTGAAGCACTGTCGACAATGTGGAACAGATAATTGCGGATCGTGTATCAATGATTACATCCTCAAGGACAACACTTGTGTATTCAAAAGAGATCTCTTTTGTGAAGAAACTTTTGAAAATCAGTGTACTAAATGCACAGATGGGTACAAAATGCAATTATCCACAATGACGTGTGTAAAAGGTGACGAGCTTTGTTTGGATTATCAAGTCATTGGTTCTGATTTACAGTGCACTTCTTGCAAACCCCCAATGTCCCTTACAAATTCTGGTGAATGTATTGACTGTTCTTCTACTCACAAAGGGTGTTATTTGGTGACTGATGATTCGTGCAAATGCACTCGCTGTAAAGATGGTTATTACTTGAATGAACCACAATCTGCCTGTATTCGAGTACCAAACTGTCTTGAAATAGACACAGAAACACAAGGGAAATGCTCTATGTGCATTGATGGGTATTATGTTGATGAGAAGTCCAAGAATTGTGTTCAAGGAAATCTCGAAAAGTGTTTAATATACAGTAGTGCAAATGAATGTGAATTTTGTGAGGAAAATCATTTCTGGACAAATGGGAAATGCGTTGAACGTTCACATTGTCGTGTTGAAGATGGTATTCCCGATTGTGAATATTGTGCTGATGGTTATGGGATTAAAAACAATGATTGTGTCAAATGTCCAACAGGGTGCGATCGATGTGAAAATAATGCGACCAGTTGTGAATTCTGCCTTGAAGGGTATGGCATGGTCAATTCCGTTTGCAAAAAGTGTTCTGATGACAATTGTAACGAATGTGATGATGACACAAACACGTGTCAAAGATGTATGAATGGATATACCCTTACTGCAGATAATAAGTGCAAGGCGTGTACCAAAGAAAGTAAATGTAAAACATGTAGCGAAAGCACTCCAGATGTTTGTGAGAGTTGTGAAGAAGGTATGTATTTCTCAAGTGAACAAACGTGTGTAGATTGCACTATGGCCGTGTGTAGTGAATTAAATAATGAACAATGTTCGAGTTGCAACATAATGTATAAATGCAAAACTGTTTATGACGGAGATGTTTCAAGTTGTATTGATATCTCACATTGCTCAAATTATGATGAAAATAGAAAGCAATGTACTGAGTGCTTTTCAGAGTACTTTTTGGACGATAATTACAAATGTCAACAATGTGATGAAAAGTGTGTGAATGGCTGTGCAAAAAATAAAAGCACTTGCATTGAATTAAAGGACGTAAGAAGCGAAGATTATTGTTTGTTATTTGATGTCAATCACAATTGTAAAAAGTGTGATGATAGAGCTGTTTTAAAGGATGGTATTTGTAGTAACGAAGACAACTGTTGGGTCAAAAATGATGACGATTGTTGCGTTGAATATTTGGACAATAATCAAACTGGAAGAGATTTGAATAATAACCCGCATGTTCACATCTATCCAATGTCAAATTGTCAAGACCCAAAAGATGGTTCCTTCAGTATCTTTGTTTCAATCTTCGGTTTCATCATTTTGGCCATTTAATGATAAATTAATTTGAAGGTTTTTTATTTTAACTATTTTATAAAACAAAATATAATTTGTGTAATTGTGTTGTAATTCATTTTGATTTTATAATTAGTGTTAAAGGTCAACATACACACTATATTAATGTATTTTAAAATATGTTTGCTGTATGAAAATAGTTGTTATAGTTTGAAATAAATTTAATAATATTGTTATAAGCTATAAAGTATCATATTAATGTATATAATTAAGTTACTACACTTTAGGTTTATTTTTGAATTATTTAAAAGTGATTAGAATAACACAAAAATGAAAATGATTAAGAATAAGGTTTAAAATCAGACTGGTAGAATTGATAACGATTTGTTGTATTTCCAAAAATTGTGTACAATCTAAAAACGAAATGGTGGTCTTTGGGGAAGTAGGTTTTTGCAACATCAACTGATGAAGAATACGTGCCGGGTTTTAAAACTGTTTCGTGTTCTCGATGGAACGATTTGTAAAAATTGATTGTTCCAAAGCTATCATATTTAATAAAGCCTTCATCTTTGTATTGATCTCCTCCAAATTCAATTTTTGCAGTTGAAAATGAGTCATCAGAGATAACTGTTAAGAAAAAGCGAAAACTGTCTTCATCTTGGTCGTAAAGTAAACTGTCTATTCTAAATTCAAGAGGGCAGTCTTCCAGTTTTAAATCGTAGTATATTCTTGAGATAGTGATACTGTGAATAACAAAACAATTGAGAACATTTAAATGATTGTTTTTTTAAAAACAAGTTTAAGTAGAATAAACCAATTTGTTAAATATACTTATAATTTTTTATTTTTAAAGGTTATAAAAATAGTTAAGTGGTTTTTGAGTTTAAAAAAATAATGGTCATTTCATATTCATGTTTAATATTCAATAATTTTAACCGTTTATGCAAAATTTTATTAATGAAAACAAAACATGTCAAATAATTCATTTTTTAAATGTCATTTTTAAAAATACAGGTCAAAACATGATTGTCGTTGAAATTGATGTGAATTGATTAATTGCATCAAACATTTTATGATGCTAAATGTGACATTTAAATATTTTGTTGTTTAAAAATCATCATTTTAATAACATTGTTTAGTAAAAGAATAAAATACGATGAATTTTGAAAACAAATACAACAAAATTGTCTTTTGACAATTCAAGTTATTAAGTGATTTGTCAATTTATTTTATTTTATTTTTATATTAATAATGATATATAAAGACTCATAAACTTTTTAATTCTAATGTTCTTTGTTATTTTATTCTTTTCTCTTTCACAAGCAGAAAAAACTCCACTTGTTTTGAATATTATCCGTAAAGGAATTTATGTCGAAAAGGCTACGATCGATAAATGGGCATTAGGCTACAAATTTACAACTAACATGACTGTAATCGCAGCCAATTTATTATCAGCAACATTGAACGTTACAGCAGATTATTATGTTGGTGGAGAAAAAAAGAGTTCTCATAAATTGAATTATTCTAAACTGGATATTTCTCGCCAACCCATATTATATAAATTTGAAACGGACCCGTTTCCCCTTGGAAGAACGGGAACTTTTATTATCTTTTATGTCATCGACTTTTTGGCAGGAACCATAAAAGACAAAAGTTGCAAAATGGCGACATATACACCAATTTAATTGCAGATTATTTTTAACATTTTACTATATAAACATTTTCTTAATAAATATTAATAATTTATTGTTATTTCAATTGTTAAAAAACAATTTAAAATATGTAGTTTTTGAATTGTCCAATTACACTCATAACAAATTTTAATTTGGAAACTTATTTATATTTATATGTATTTTTAATTTAATTAACCAGATATAAAAACATTAAATTATATTAATATAACTCTGCAATGCGCTTTGTACGTTTTCGATACTCATTCTCTGAGTTGTTTCTTGTGTCCAACTTTTTGTGATAATTACAGATAATTTATATGGGATTACTTTTGATATTTCAAGTCTTTTACCTCCACTTGTAAAATCTGCAATATTCCACGCATATTTAAACCTCTCATCATCCTTCTTAAATGCCTCTTCCCATGAGAACACTTCAAACATAGTGATTGCAAACGAATAGACATCGGCCGCTTTCTTATACTTTTTTCTTTCCAATACTTCAGGCGCCATATACTTTGGTGTTCCAATTCCTTTTGTAAAAGTCATGTTGGTCATCAACATATTGACATTTCTAGCACTTCCAAAGTCAGTCAATTTTGCATTTACTTTTTCGTTTACATCAAGTGAGAATACAAGAATATTGTCTGGCTTGATATCTCTGTGTAATATCCCATTTTCATGTAAATATGATATTCCCTTTGCTGCATTCAACAGCATTTTAATTCGCATTTTGATGTCAACCTCATCAGATTTTTTGTGTTTTAATAAACCTTGTAAACTTCCAAATTGAGCAAATTCAGTGACGACACATTCTTTCTTTTCAATGAAAACAGCACCAAAGAAATGTACCAAGTAGTCACTACGAAATTTATCAAGCATTGCAATTTCTTTTTTAAACTCGTTAAGTTGATTCGCATCTTCTTGTAATTTCTGTTTCATCTTTTTAATTGCAACTTCGTACTTTCTGTAACTTCCTTTATAAACAACACCAAAAGACCCTTCACCAAGTACATTCTCTTCTATTAACTCGTCATAGTCAAGATGTGTTGAATTCTCCGTTTTCGCATTTATTGTAATTGATGTAGCTTCTTTCTTCCCATCTTTTATATTTAGTGAAATAATTACAATTTCATCAACTAAATTCATAGTGCAATATGGTGTTAAAAAGATTTCAAATTCGCAAGCAAATCCCCTCTTTTAAG